>NC_060191.1:3684068-3716568 GCF_021184085.1 Oncorhynchus gorbuscha
GTTCCACAATAAATGTTTGTTGTGTTCGATCAAGTCCATCATTTATGTGCAAATACCTTCTTTTGTTAGCGCGTTTGGTAAACAAATGCAAACTGACGAAGCGTGGGCAGGTCCAGGTGAAAGTTCAGACGAAAAGTTCAAAAAGTTATATTACAGTTAGTATAGAATCAATCTTTAGGATGTTAGGATGTTAGGATGTTTTTAACATAAATCTTCAATAATGTTCCAACCGGATAATTTTTTTGTCTTTAGAATTGCAATGGAACACAAGCTAACTCTCACGTGATCGCGCATGATCAGCTCATGGCACTCTGGCAGCCTCTGGTTGATTCAGCTCTCATTCGCCCCCACTTCACAGTAGAAGCATCAAACAAGGTTCTAACGACTGTTGACATCTAGTGGAAGCCTTAGGAAGTAGGCAATAGGCAATGAGTTGAAAAACTACAAACCTCAGATTTCCCACTTCCTGGTTGGATTTTTCTCAGGTTTTCGCCTGCCCTATGAGTTCTGTTATACTCACAGACATCATTCAAACAGAGTGTTTTCTATCCAATACTACTAATAATATGCATATATTAGCTTCTGGGCCAGAGTAGTAGGAAGTTTACTCTGGGCACGCTTTTCATCCGAACGTGAAAATGCTGCCCCCTATCCCAAACAGGTTTTAAAATAAAGGTCAAATAAAAATGAGCTAACACAACATGCCATTGGAACACAGGAGTGATGGTTGCTGATAATGGGCCTATGTACGCCTAGGTAGATATTCCATTAAAGAATCTGCTGTTTCCAGCTACAGTAGTCATTAACAATGTCTACACTGTATTTCTGATCAATTTGATGTTATTTTAATGCACGAAAAATATGCTTTTCTTTCAAAGACAAGGACATTTCTAAGTGACCCCAAACTTTTGAATGGTAGTGTATATAAATGTATTTTCTTGGTATTTAATTCATTTAACAGACATTTAAACATGGTTACATTTAATTAAAATGTTAACGTTCTAGGAGCGTTCTCCAACTGGTTTGATGGCGTTGCAATGGATAGCAGCCATCTTACAGGCTCCTGACCAAACTTTTTTTTTTTTTACTTATTGTCTCCGCCATCATTTCCTGTGACCGAAACAGTGATCACTACTCGTTATTGTTATTCGTTATGGAGCATATGACAAATACAATTGATTTTTAATTTGATTTGATTTGACATTGGGAATGTTCTCAAATAGTTCAGAGAACGTTTAGAAACAATGTTCTTCTGTGGGAATTTGAGTACTTCAGCATAACATTTTCAGTAGGTTTCCTTATAGTTCAATTTAAAGTCATGTTCTCAGAACATTAAGAAAATGTTCCATAAAAACCACAAGAAAACATTAGTGACATTAAAAGAATGTTCTAAGAATGTTATTTAAAAACATCTCCATTCCATTTGCCTGGTGGTGCAGGGGACTAATTCTATGGATAGAGGACAGATGATCATAGGTTTGAATCTCACTGACGCCATGCCACAATAGAAAATACATGAATTTCCATGTGTCCTATCCGTGCATGGAGTTCAAAACAGTTAACCTGAGCTAGCAGTCGTTTTGAAACATTCAGTGAAAGTTTTAATGAAGTTATTTCAAAAACCTCCAAATAACCTTTACATTTCGTTCAAAACATTCACAACATTTAGAAAATGTTCTTAGAACATTACTAACTTAACTTCAAACAACATACCATTTCTGTTCTCAGAACGTTAATAAAACCTGAAAATGTACCTTCAGGCAAATGCCAAATGCCAAATGTGCTAGCTGGTGTGTATGTTGTGTGTGTGTGTTTTTAGTCAGGCTGTCGCGAGCACTCTGTGTCTATGAAGGCGTGGGCCTCTTACCCATCATGCCCTGTGGTACTGTCGCCTGTGGGACATTTTTGCATCAGTCCTCCCACAACTTTACTAGCTTCCCCAGAATGCAGTTGACCCAGGTGTCAATAACCGCCCCAACCTGAACTCAAATCATCCATCTCACATCTGCTATATTACATATAGGCATGCATGGAGGCACGGACACACGCATGAACACACACACAAAAACAAACACAGAGACACACACGGAGACACACACACCAATCTCTCACCACCCTGAACACAAATCATCCATCGCACTCTGCTTTGAGACAGGCATGGCTTCAGGGCACCTATACAAACCTGCATTCACACAGACCTCGTTAGAGCTTGTGCTACATCTCGGTTCACATATTCCTTGATTACCAATGGTAACCAGGCTAGCTATGCTAGCAGGTATTGGAAGTCCATTTGTCTTTAGGATGTCTCATTCATCATATCAGATTAGCATAACCAGTGCACTCCATCACCAGGAAAGGTTGACAGTTTTGTGTTCAACATACTGTAACGCGGGCTGGTGCATCAATTCAAACCAAGCCCAATACAGTAGTGCCAATCAACATGTACTGTACAGCCTCAGTTTTATCCATGGAATATGACAATGTTGTTCAAATCAGGATACAAATGTCAGATTTAGTCTGGGCCCAGATATACATTTAAGGGTTTTTCTATGCAATGCACCCATCTTTATGGTAAAATATATGATTTGCAGGCACTCTGGTTGGAGTGTACAGTAGGTGTGTATTGTATCGTATGCATGTGAGTTGTTTTCACTTGCTTGCTTTAGTGCAGCATGGTGTGTGTGTGCTCACCTTGTGTGTGTGTGTACCGAGTGTGTGTTTTACGAGCTGCGCGTACAGTGTGAGTGTTTGATGGTACGTGTGAAGAGTTTACAGAATGTGTGTGTTTGGTTCGGTATGCAAGTGCGTGTGTGTCTCTGACTGTTTGTGTGTTTTTACGGGGGTCCAGTGCAGGCCGTGTGTTTTTGAAGGGGGCGAAACAGCTGCCTTTTACTGCCCCAGGGGCTAATAAACAGGCAGAGAAGGGCAGTTATCTACCCCTTTTACTGGCCAGGACGGGACTTTACTGAGGTCACACTGTAACTACACACAGCTGCAGAGGGAGATAGAATAAGAGAGAGAGAGAGAGAGAGAGAGAGACGGGACAGAAGTGGAGAATGGTGCAGTGAGATTGTTCCTATGAGACTAAGGGAGGGGTTTCATATGCTATCAGTGAATATATGGGAAATGCCTAATTAAATAGAGTCTGTAGACCTTAAACAGGCCTTAGTAAAAGCATAGATCAACCCAGTGGAAGCAGAGACCAAGCCAACACTGGATCATATCCCATAGTCCCTCTAACACTCCACAGTCCACAGGTCTGAGTTCCCCTAACAGATAAAACCTGGGGAGTTGTAGCTTAGGGGTCAAACATGAGAGAAAGACCATTTTGAACATTTCTAAATTCCTTTCCTTGTGTACCTCTCTATTTTCCATTTCCTCTACCTCTATCACCGTGCTCTGTGTGTGAGAGTGTCTCCAGTTCTCTTCAATTTCCAGGTTTTCCTTAAAGATTCTGCTCCTTGTTAAGCACATCTGCTGTCAATCAACAGTACCCTATAATCCCATTGGCATTTCCTGCCTGTCGGGACACGCCTCCTGACCCTTTTTTTCTGATCATTGATTGGCCGGATTGGTTGGGCCCCACCCTAGCCATCTCTGGGTTCCAACTGGCCAACTCAACTGTCCATCAAATAGACTCATGTTCAACTTCATTCCACTTATCATCATCATCTTTAACTGTTGCCTTAACGACAGATGTGTTTGTGTGATTTCAGAGATGAAGGACTAATATTGAAGTGTATGTCTGTGTGCCCGCGCGTGCACACCCGTGTGTGTGTGTGTGTGTGTGTGTGTGTGTGTGTGTGTGTGTGTGTGTGTGTGTGTGTGTGTGTGTGTGTGTGTGTGTGTGTGTGTGTGTGTGTGTGTGTGTGTGTGTGTGTGTGTGTGTGTGTGTGTGCACGCGTGTGTGTTTGCAGTGGTGTAAAGTACTTAAGTAAAAAATACTTTCATTTTTTGGGGTATATATACTTTACTTTACTATTTATATTTTTGACAACTTTTACTTTTATTTCACTACATTCCTAAAGAAAATATAGTACTTTTTACTCCACACATTTTCCCTGACAAGCAAAAGTAACCATTACAGTCTGAATGCTTTGCAGGACAGGAAAATAGTCAAATTCACGCACTTATCAAGAGAACACGTGGTGATTCCTACTGCCTACGGCCTGGCAGACTCACTAAACACAAATGCATCTTTTGTAAATAATGTCTGAGTGTTGGAGTGTGCCCCTGAATATCCAAAGAATTTAAAAACAAGACAATTGTGCTGTCTACTTTGCTAAATAATAGGAATTTTAAATGATTTATACTTTTACTTTTGATACTTAAGTATTTTTTTAGCAATTACATTTACTTTTAATACTTAAGTGTATTTAAAACCAAATAATTTTAGACCTCAAGTAGTATTTTACTGGCCTATTTCACTTTTACTCAAGTATGACAATTGGGTACATTTTCCACCACTGTGTGTGTGTGTGTGTGTGTGTGTGTGTGTGTGTGTGTGTGTGTGTGTGTGTGTGTGTGTGTGTGTGTGTGTGTGTGTGTGTGTGTGTGTGTGTGTGTGTGTGTGTGTGTGTGTGTGTGTGTGTGTGTGTGTGTGTGTGTGTGTGTGTGTGTGTGTGTGTGTGTGTGTGTGTGTTGGAACTCCAATCAGGACAACTCAGATACATCCTCTGGGATCAATATGTAAAGCTATACTCTACAGTCATCTCCAGGAGAGCCGGGAAGACTCTGCTCAGATCTGTGAAACAGCTCTCACAGTGAGAGAGTGAATGGAGAAGGGGGAGAGAGAGAGAAGAGAGGATGAAGGGAGAAAATGACCAAGAAGAGAGGCAGTGAGAAAGAAAGGAGGGCATGCGGTAGAGAGATGATTGACAGAGAGAGAAAGACGGGAGGGATGGGGAGAAGGAAAAAGGGAGAGTCTCGAGGGGGCGGAGAGACAGACAAGTTATTCTTGTTGCAGACAGCTGAGACAAAGTCTAAAATAAGATGTGTACTAGCTAGGGCTGTGACGGTCATGCAATTTTGGATGATGCTAATTGGCCAGCCAAATGACCACCGTCTCCCTAATAACTGTTCAAGTAGCAAATAATACTAAATATATTGGTATTTATTTATTTATTTTCTATATTTTCTCCCCCTCTGCTCCTGACTGCATGTGCTTAGAATGATTCATTCTATTTCTATGTGTGCTGTTGCAGCATTGTTGGGGCGTTGGCACCCCAAGACTTGTTTGCTACAACACCTTTCAGCAAGGAGCAACAAAGTTTCATCACATTTTTAAGAGTCCATGTTACCGCGGAAACAGACTCAGCCGCAACGATTATGACAGTTGTTTAACTTTTATGACGGTCTTCATCCATAACCGTCGGTTACACAGTTATATGGTAATTGTGCCAGCACTAGTACTAATGTGTGTGTGTGTGTGTGTGTGTGTGTGTGTGTGTGTGTGTGTGTGTGTGTGTGTGTGTGTGTGTGTGTGTGTGTGTGTGTGTGTGTGTGTGTGTGTGTGTGTGTGTGTGTGTGTGTGTGTGTGTGTGTGTGTGTGTGTGTGTGTGTGTGTGTATTTAGACGCCAACGGTGAGTTACAGTTATACTCACAAACCATAAAGCGGTATTTACCAGTAAACTCTTAGTCCTTGAGTATTTACAGATGAACGATCACCCTGTCTGTTGCCGGAGAATGTTCCTGCACTGCAGGAAATCTAAAACTTGTTGTGTAGTTGAGGTTTAAAAGGGCTTCTGAAGTTTGTAATTTCCTCTTTAAAATTTCAGACTTTATTTTTCCTTACGAAAAATGTACCAACCATTAGTCATAATCCAGATAATAATTCACATTTCCTGTTTCTGCAGGATTATTTTCCTGCTGTAGCAAACTGGCTCAAATGAAGATCCTACATCGGTACTGTTTGTGTGTAAGTAAGTGTGCGAGCATGCGTTCGTGTGCATGTCAAGATGTGTGTGTGTGTGTGTGTGTGTGTGTGTGTGTGTGTGTGTGTGTGTGTGTGTGTGTGTGTGTGTGTGTGTGTGTGTGTGTGTGTGTGTGTGTGTGTGTGTGTGTGTGTGTGTGTGTGTGTGTGTGTGTGTGTGTGTGTGTGTGTGTGTGTTACCAAAAACCCAAACCGTATGGAGTCAACATGGTGTTTTATTGTCTTCCCATAGAAAGCATCATTTCCAATGATCAGATTTTATATAAAAGAGACAAAGTAAAAACCATAGCAACACGGTATCAGATCTAGTGTCATAAATATACAACTTTATCGACTTAGAGATAAGAGGGAAGAGAGAAGGAGAGAGAGAACAGACACAAAGTAACTGACCTTATAACTGGTAGAGCTCATAGGTTTACACAACTACAAATATAGTCAGACACTGATACACACACTTAGACCTACTCCCCTGACTAGCACGTACACACAAACACACACACACACACACATACACACACATGGATCAATAACCTTGCACGTACAAAGACTCAGAAAAAGACACAATTTCAGGTTAACAACCTCACTGAGTAAGTGGACAGAACATTGGCAAGACTGACTTTAATAGATATAGGTCAACTAGACTGGGTTCAATCCCATGGATTTGTGACAGATATACTGGAGTTAAACTAGATTCTACAAGCTGATTTCACCCTGCCCAGTCTGGCTGGGGGGTTGTGGAGTGAGTGAGTGGTGAGAGAGATGGAAGGATGAAGAGTTGTCTTCTCTTTCACTCTCGTACGTAGACTCTGGTGCACACCACATCGTCCGCACTCATGGTCTGGAATGAGAGGAATTTATAGATGTATTTAATATAGGTATTCATATCCAAGGAATTGATAAAGATGTGCAGTATTCAATAGAAGCATTCATTCATATCCAACATTAACACCGTCTCAATCCATCCTGTTCAGTCCCTGTCTGTGACTGTCTCTTCCAACAAGAGGTGTCCTGACCGAGTCCTTATTATGGTTCTGTATTACAAAGTTATGGCTTTTTTTACCATGAAAACCATTTTAGATCTAAGTTGACTAATTGAATTAGAAGCCAAACACTCAGCATGAGAGATGGAATGATCAGAGACAGACCACATATTGTGCAATGCATCAGATGCATTTGTTCATGGTCCTTGACAAATGGGAAAACAAACTGATTCCAGGAAACGAGGGAGTTGTCTCTGGTTTGACGGGTTCACTTGTGTTCGCTCTAACGACACGTCTTTTTACAGAGTGGCAGTTTTCATTTTGAGCTTCATGTCACTCCACACAGTGGCACACATGATGATCATTAGCTATACGTTCCAGTCAGGGGCGCAACTTTGGTTTTAGAAGTGGTCGGGACATAACCTTTTTGTATTAAAAAAACAACAACTAAATCAGTCAGATAAACACTCCAAACAGCCTACCCGATCGCTCGGAGGCACCCGCATGGTCCTAAAGCAAACCGTTGCCACGTTTTGTATCACATTCCAATGATAAAACTGGGGGGGGGACAAAAATGCAATTTCAGAATGAAATTGAAAGTTGCGCCCCTGGTTCCAGTAGACCTAAATTGTTTCTCTTCCTCCTATTCCCCTCCCTCCCTCCCTCCCTCGTTAACACTGATCTGATGACTATGGTATTATGGAAGAACTTCCTGGCCCCACAGTGTGTAGGCTCCAGTAGATGGGTGTTACACATTGGTAGTGGATAAGGTGAGTCTTCCCTTCTTTGTGTGGAAGGAAAATGACTGAGATCCTCAAGCATACTGTGTTCAAAATGTATCAATGGACGGTTGTACAGTACAATGCCTCTAACTGGGGTTGATTGACAGGACAGGTTGCCAGTAGAGAGTCTTACCAGGATGAGCTCGCCGTCATTGGTTATCTCTCGGGTCCAGGCGGTCTTAGGTCCCTCCCCTTTCTGCAGAGTCTGCTCACAGCTGATCTTACTGTCTGTCTCCCACTTTGGAAGACTCTGTGAGACAGACAGACAGACAGACAGACAGACAGACAGACAGACAGACAGACAGACAGACAGACAGACAGACAGACAGACAGACAGACAGACAGACAGACAGACAGACAGACAGACAGACAGACAGACAGACAGACAGACAGACAGACAGACAGACAGACAGACAGACAGACAGACAGACAGACAGACAGACAGACAGACAGACAGACAGACAGACAGACAGACAGACAATACAGTTAGATGAGCATCAGAGAGATGAAAGTCATGTTTTGGACAGATAGGCAGGTGGAGAATGGATGGATGGATAGAACAATAATTGGTAAGAGTGAGAGAAAAATAGGGAGGTGACCTAGTGTGTATGCTATTGCATGGCCTCTGGGGGGAGAGAAGGAGGAAAGGAGAGAGGGAATATCTAGGAGATGATAATGTGTGATGTGCTCATCGTTAGTAGAGAGAGGCTCTGGGTGTTTGTCTGTTTCCTCTGGAGACAGCCAAGCAGAGGCCATCAGAGGGAGAGTTTGATAGAGACTTACACATGGCAAGAATGAAAGACGGAGGGAGGGAGGGAGGGAGGGAGTTCAGACGGGACAGAAGTGGAGAATGGTGCAGTGACATTGTTCCTATGAGACTAAGGGAGGGGTTTCATATGCTATCAGTGAATATATGGGAAATGCCTAATTAAATAGAGTCTGTAGACCTTAAAGAGGCCTTAGTAAAAGCATAGATCAACCCAGTGGAAGCAGAGACCAAGCCAACACTGGATCATATCCCATAGTCCCTCTAACACTCCACAGTCCACAGGTCTGGGTTTCCCCTAACAGATAAAACCTGGGGAGTTGTAGCTTAGGGGTCAAACATGAGTCGAGGCTTTCATTAGGGACAGTGGATAGGGTGTGGGACAGAGAAGAATGTGAGTACAGAGGTGTGTGTGTGTGTGTGTGTGTGTGTGTGTGTGTGTGTGTGTGTGTGTGTGTGTGTGTGTGTGTGTGTGTGTGTGTGTGTGTGTGTGTGTGTGTGTGTGTGTGTGTGTGTGTGTGTGTGTGTGTGTGTGTGTGTGTATGATGTATACAATGATGTATATAATGTATACAATATTCAGCAAGTATTAATACCCCTTGACTTATTCCACATTTTGTTGTGTTACAGTCTCAATTCAATGGATTTAATATTTTTTTTTTCTCACCCATCTACACACAATATCCCATAATGACAAAGTGAAAATATGTTTTTAGAGGTTTTTGCAAATGTATTGAACATTCACAGAAATATGTAATTTACATACAGTGCCTTGCGAAAGTATTCGGCCCTCTTGAACTTTGCGACCTTTTGCCACATTTCAGGCTTCAAACATAAATATATAAAACTGTATTTTTTTGTGAAGAATCAACAACAAGTGGGACACAATCATGAAGTGGAAAGACATTTATTGGACATTTCAAACTTTTTTAACAAATCAAAAACAGAAAAATTGAGCGTGCAAAATTATTCAGCCCCCTTAAGTTAATACTTTGTAGCGCCACCTTTTGCTGTGATTACAGCATGTAATTCACTTGGGGTATGTCTCTATCAGTTTTGCACATTGAGAGACTGAATTTTTTTCCCATTCTTCCTTGCAAAACAGCTCGAGCTCAGTGAGGTTGGATGGAGAGCATTTGTGAACAGCAGTTTTCAGTTCTTTCCACAGATTATCGATTGGATTCAGGTCTGGACTTTGACTTGGCCATTCTAACACCTGGATATGTTTATTTCTGAACCATTCCATTGTAGATTTTGCTTTATGTTTTGGATCATTGTCTTGTTGGAAGACAAATCTCCGCCCCAGTCTCAGGTCTTTTGCAGACTCCATCAGGTTTTCTTCCAGAATGGTCCTGTATTTGACTCCATCCATCTTCCCATCAATTTTAACCATCTTCCCTGTCCCTGCTGAAGAAAAGCAGGCCCAAACCATGATGCTGCCACCACCATGTTTGACAGTGGGGATGGTGTGTTCAGGGTGATGAGCTGTGTTGCTTTTACGCCAAACATAACATTTTGCATTGTTACCAAAAAGTTAAATTTTGGTTTCATCGGACCAGAGCACCTTCTTCCACATGTTTGGTGTGTCTCCCAGGTGGCTTGTGGCAAACTTTAAACAACACTTTTTATGGATATCTTTAAGAAAAGGCTTTCTTCTTGCCACTCTTCCATAAAGGCCAAATTTGTGCAATATACGACTGATTGCTGTCCTATGGAAGATTTGCAGTGGTCTGATACTCCTTCCATTTCAATATTATCGCTTGCACAGTGCTCCTTGGGATGTTTAAAGCTTGGGAAATATTTTTGGATCCAAATCCGGCTTTAAACTTCTTCACAACAGTATCTCGGACTTGCCTGGTGTGTTCCTTGTTCTTCATGATGCTCTCTGCGCTTTTAACCTCTTGCTCCTACCTGACACGCAGGCGTCCCATCTAGACATCTGGAAATGCAAATGCGCTACGCTAAATGCTAATAGCACTCGTTAAAACTCAAACGTTCATTAAAATACACATGCAGGGTATTGAATTAAAGCTACACTCGTTGTGAATCCAGGCAACAAGTCAGATTTTTAAAATGAGAAGCTATTATCTGATAGCATGTAACACCCCAAAAGACCCGCAGGGGATGTAAACAAAATCATTAGCATAGTCGGCGCTACACAAAATGCACAAATAAAATATAAAACATTCATTACCTTTGACCATCTTCTTTGTTGGCACTCCTAGATGTCCCATAAACACTATTGGGTCTTTTTTCCGATTAAATCGGTCCATATATAGCCTAGATATCGATCTATGAAGACTGTGTGATCAACAACAAAAATAGCGTTTTATAACGTAACGTTATTTTTTTAAATTAAAAAAGTTGACGATAAACTTTCACAAAACACTTCGAAATACTTTTGTAATGCAACTTTAGGTATTAGTAAACGTTAAAAAGCGATCAAATTGATCACGAGGCGATGTATATTCTATAGCTGTACGTCTGGAAATAATGTCCGGGTAAATCTCAACCAAAATATCCGGTCGGAGACCGGAAGAACTGCGCTGCCTTGTGTCTGTTTGACCAAGAAACAAATAGTAGGCAAATGGCAAGACTGTTGACATCGTGTGGAAGCTGTAGGTATTGCAACCTCGGCCCCATTTAATGTGGTTCACGTTTAACAATTGGTTGAAGTGGCGCATGGATATATTTTCCCATTTTCAGTGATCAGATTTTCCTGCACTTTTCGATGAAACGCACGTTCTGTTATAGTCACAGCCGTGATTTAACCAGTTTTATAAACATCTGAGTGTTTTCTATCCACACATACTAATCATATGCATATACTATATTCCTGGCATGAGTAGCAGGGTGCTGAAATGTTGCGCGATTTTTAACAGAATGTTCGAAAAAGTAGGGGGTAGGAGTAACAGGTTAACGGACCTCTGAAACTATCACAGTGCAGGTGCATTTATACGGAGACTTGATTACACACAGGTGGATTGTATTTATCATCATTAGTCATTTAGGTCAACATTGGATCATTCAGAGATCCTCACTAAACTTCTGGAGAGAGTTTGCTGCACTGAAAGTAAAGGGGCTGAATAATTTTGCACGCCCAATTTTTCAGTTTTTTATTTGTTAAAAAAGTTTGCAATATCCAATAAATGTCGTTCCACTTCATGATTGTGTCACACTTGTTGTTGATTCTTCACAAAAAAAAACGGTTTTATATCTTTATGTTTGAAGCCTGAAATGTGGCAAAAGGTCGCAAAGTTCAAGGGGGCCGAATACTTTTGCAAGGCACTGTAAGTACTCACACCCCTGAGTCAATACATGTTGGAATCACCTTTGACAGTGATTACAGCTGACAGTATTTCTGGGTAAGTCTCTAAGAGCTTTGCCCACCTGGATTGTACAAATATACACATTATTCTTTAAAAAGATTCTTCCACCTCTGTCAAGTTGGTTGGTGATCATTGCTAGACAGCCATTTTTAAGTCTTGCCATAGATTTTCAAGCCGATTTAAGTAAACAATATAGGCTACTCAGGAGCATTCAATGTCGCCTTGGTGAGGAACTCCCATGTATATTTGGCCTTGTGTTTTAGGTTATTGTCCTGCTGAAAGGTGAATTTGTCCCCCAGTGTCTGTTGGAAAGCAGACTGAACCAGGTTTTCCTCTAGAATGTTGCCTGTACTTAGCTCTATTCCGTTTCTTTTTATCCTAAACTACTCCTAGTCCTTTCCCGCGACAATTAAACTCTAACTGTTTTAAAGTCACCTTTGGCCTCATGGTGAAAACCCTGAGCAGTTTCCTTCCTCTCCAGCAACTGAGTTAGGAAGGACACCTGAATCTTTGTAGTGACTGGGTGTATTACAGTTTTTTCCAACTGCTTACACACAAAATCTTTTCATGTCACACGATTTTTGAAACCTCTCACACCAAATGTTAAAAACCATAAGCTATTTCTCAGCCTTTGACTCAGTTGTCAATTGCATAAAACACTTTTTTCAAAATACTACACACAATTCTCAACCTAAAACACAAAAATCTAACAGGAAGTGACTTGCTTTCCTTTTCCAAACACAACCAATCAAAATGCTACACTTATTCACCAGGTCACACACACACTCCTCACATGTGCAAACACTAATAGCTTAACTGATCACTAACCAATCACTGCTTTACTGTAGTATAGGCCTATAAATAGGTCAAAGGTCAGATTACCTGTTTTGAACAATGGATGCCAACAATGGACAGAGAGCAAGAGGACTGGAGGGAGAGGAAGAGGACGAGGGCAAAGAAGAGAAGGAAGGAGAGGCATCTCTAATGAGATTAGGGCAAAATTGGTTGATCATGTGATCAACCACGGTTTGACCATGAGAGAGGCTGGACTGAGAGTCCAGCCCAATTTGAGTCGATTTACAGTGGCGTCCATAATTCGAACCTTCAGAAATGAGAACAGGTATGCAACTATCTAATGACTATTTTAGCATTACAGTAATGTACTGTAAAATACGTATGACTTCATAGTATTGCATAAACATTTGTAACTCTAAGCCATCCATTTACTGCACTGCATTGAATGAATGAGGTTGGTTATCATGCTGTACTACATTTTTTTGTACATTGTTTACAGTTCCTATGCTGAACAGATACTGTGTTTGAATTCTGTACAGAGTGGAAAGGCAAAGACATCATGGAGGACGAGGACGCTTGTTTACAGATGTACAAGAGACTGCAATTATAAATATGGTCTATGTGGGGACATAGAGGTTGCCTCTGTCCAAGGTTGGATACGCCATGCTAGGAGATACTTCTCTCCATGTGGGGACATAGAGGTTGCCTCTGTCCAAGGTTGGATACGCCATGCTAGGAGATACTTCTCTCCATGTGGGGACATAGAGGTTGCCTCTGTCCAAGGTTGGATACGCCATGCTAGGAGATACTTCTCTCCATGTGGGGACATAGAGGTTGCCTCTGTCCAAGGTTGGATACGCCATGCTAGGAGATACTTCTCTCCATGTGGGGACATAGAGGTTGCCTCTGTCCAAGGTTGGATACGCCATGTTAGGAGATACTTCTCTCCATGTGGGGACATAGAGGTTGCCTCTGTCCAAGGTTGGATATGTCATGTTAGGAGATTCTTCTCTCCATGTGGGGACATAGAGGTTGCCTCTGTCCAAGGTTGGATACGCCATGCTAGGAGATACTTCCCTCCATGTGGGGACATAGAGGTTGCCTCTGTCCAAGGTTGGATATGTCATTCTAGGAGATTCTTCCCTCCATGTGGGGACATAGAGGTTGCCTCTGTCCAAGGTTGGATATGTGCTAGGAGATACATTCTTCCTCCATGTGGGGACATAGAGGTTGCCTCTGTCCAAGGTTGGATACGCCATGCTAGGAGATACTTCTCTCCATGTGGGGACATAGAGGTTGCCTCTGTCCAAGGTTGGATACGCCATGTTAGGAGATACTTCCCTCCATGTGGGGACATAGAGGTTGCCTCTGTCCAAGGTTGGATATGTCATTCTAGGAGATTCTTCCCTCCATGTGGGGACATAGAGGTTGCCTCTGTCCAAGGTTGGATATGTCATTCTAGGAGATTCTTCCCTCCATGTGGGGACATAGAGGTTGCCTCTGTCCAAGGTTGGATACGCCATGTTAGGAGATACTTCCCTCCATGTGGGGACATAGAGGTTGCCTCTGTCCAAGGTTGGATACGCCATGCAAGGAGATACTTCTCTCCATGTGGGGACATAGAGGTTGCCTCTGTCCAAGGTTGGATACGCCATGCTAGGAGATACTTCTCTCCATGTGGGGACATAGAGGTTGCCTCTGTCCAAGGTTGGATACGTCATTCTAGGAGATTCTTCCCTCGATGTTTGGCAAGAGAAAACCTATCTTGTGATGTGGACGAAGTATCGTGGCCAGACTCAGGCCGGAGAAGAGAAAAGCATAGCTTAGCACTGGTGACTGACCCCCCCCCCCCCCCTACCAATTCCTGTACTGCCCCCTTGGGACGACACACACACAATTGTGTTCTTTACTGTATTCTAAAGAATATACTTTTGGTTTACATATGTTTATGGTTTTGTTGTATGCTACTGTATACAACAGTAATGTTTGGCCTAATAAATATTTTCTGTTTCTACATTGCATTGGTGTTTACAGTGTACTTGTTATGCCTCTCAGCCGATTACTTTCACTGTAGAACATTGTATTGAAATGTAGATATAAGCCTATGAAAGACCAAAGAGCTTTAGATTTAGAACAACAGTGTTTACATGGTATATCCAAAAATGTATTATTATGAAAGCAGTGTTTGCCATTTGATGCAAATGCTTCATTCTGACATGTGTTTATGGCATTTTGAATGCAGTGTTACATTTTGAAGGAGATGTGAGGCATTTTGCATTTTGTGGGTGCAGTTTTGGGAATTGTGTGTAGAGTTTTGAAAAAAAGGAGACAGTTTTGAAAACTTGTGTAAGCAGTTGTAAAAAAACTGTAATCCACCATCCGAAGTGTAATGAATAACTTCAACAGGCTCACAGGGCTGTTCAATGTCTGCTTTTTACCCATCTACCAATCGGTGCCCTTTGCGAGGCATTGGAAAACCTCCCTGTTCTTTGTGGTCGAAACTGTGTTGAAATGATCTGCTCGACTTAGGGACCTTATAGATAATTGTATGTGTGGGTTACAGTGATGAGGTAGTCAAACACCATAATTGCAGAGTGAGTCCATTCAAATTATTATGTGACAAGCATATTGTCAAGCATATTTTTACTCCTGAACTTATTTAGGCTTGCCATAACAAAGGGGTTGAATACTTATTGACTCAATACATTTCAGATGTATGTTTGAATTCATTTGTAAAGATTTGTAAAAACATACTTCTACTTTGACACTATGGAATATTGGGTGACACAAAATGAAAACGTAATCCATTTTAAATTCAGGCTGTAACACAACACAACAAAATGTGGAAAAAGTCAAGGGGTGTGAAAGGCACTATATATGTGTGTGTGTGTGTGTGTGTGCGTGTGGTGTGTGTGTGTGTGTACCGTGCAGGGGCGTCCGTCGACCGTGGCCTCGTTGAAGGACTCTCCCACGGTGAAGGTGACGTGGGTGGTTCTGACGGAGGTGAAGGTTCGTATGGACAGAGTCTCTCCCTCCTGGGTGATCTCCACCGACGGCTTGGAGGCTGCTGCCACCGCTATCTTGCGCAGCATCACGTTCACACCTTGAACACGCACAAACACACACGCACGAACACACACATGCAAGCATACACACACACGGAGGAAAAACACAGTCATGATACACACAGAGAGACAGGCTACACACTCTCTTGCTCAAACACATGGTCAGAGTAAATACATTTCCAGGCACAAGCACAGACATTATTTGTATGGTGAGACTGTAGAAACAGGCACATACATTGGCATTCAATAAATCAACTCAATCAAAGGACATTTAAAGTTCTGTAGTATCGCCCAAATGAGAGGGAAAAACCTGCTTTACTCAAATCTAAATTCAGGCTGTAACAACAAAATGTGGAAAAAGTCAAGGGGTGTGAAAAGGCACTATATATGTGTGTGTGTATGTGTGTGTGCACACATGCACACACACACAGTCTCATATCCCAACTTAAACTCTTGCTCATCACAATGCTGCATAGAGCAGTGGCATCTAACACCTGTCAGATAGAGAGACAAAGCCAACACACACCCTAGACACCACAATGAGGGGGAGTGTGTGTATTTATGCTTGTGTGTTTGTATCAGCGTGTGTGTGTGTTTTGCATTTGTGTGTGTGTGTGTGTGTGTGTGTGTGTGTGTGTGTGTGTGTGTGTGTGTGTGTGTGTGTGTGTGTGTGTGTGTGTGTGTGTGTGTGTGTGTGTGTGTGTGTGGAGGGACAGCAGGGCAGAGTGCAGAGAGAGGGGGAAATTATTGGAGTCGCCCCGGGGGACAGAGTAATCTGTTACACCTTCCTGTCAGGAAACAGAAGGGACAGAGGGAGGGAGAGAGGGAGGGAGAGAGGGGGGAGTGAGGGGAGATGGAGGGAGAGAGGGAGGGATGGAGAAGAGGGGGAGTGAGTGGAGATGGAGGAGAGCAGCGGGGTGAGTGAGGGGAGAGGGATGGAGAAGAGGGGTGAGGAGGGGGAGAGGGATGGAGAAGAGGGGTGAGTGAGGGGAGAGGGATGGAGAAGAGGGGTGAGGGGGAGTGAGGGGGGGAGGGATGGAGAAGAGGGGTGAGTGAGGGGGGAGAGGGATGGAGAAGAGGGGTGAGTGAGGGGAGGAGGGATGGAGAAGAAGAGGGGTGAGTGAGGGGAGAGGGATGGAGAAGAGGGGTGAGTGAGGGGAGAGGGATGGAGAAGAGGGGGAGTGAGGGGGGAGAGGGATGGAGAAGAGGGGGAGTGAGGGGAGAGGGATGGAGAGGGATGGAGAAGAGGGGTGAGTGAGGGGAGAGGGATGGAGAAGAGGGCATGAGCGGGATAGAAAGACAGAGAGATAGAAAAATACATCTGGTTGAAACGAGAGAAAGAAGAAGAGGAGAGTATGAAAGAAAGAAAGAAAGAAAGAAAGAAAGTAAAAGCTAAATAGTGAAAGTGTAAAAATAGAGCAGGAGAAAAGAGAGAGGGGGCAGTAGTGTGTGTGTGTGTGTGTGTGTGTGTGTGTGTGTCTGCGTGTGCGTGTGCGTGCGTGTCTAGGCGTCAGTGTGTGTGTCTGCACGGCGAGTTGGATTTCCCACTTCTCACCTCACACACATTCCCACCTGTCACCGAGGGTAAATATAATCACACAGAATCGCACAGTCACATATAGTATGTACCAACACACACACACACACACACACACACACACACACACACACACACACACACACACACACACACACACACACACACACACACACACACACACACACACACACACACACACACACACTGAAAAGAGATGTGCACTGTCACAAGCAATATGCATGAAGAGACTCATACATCACTTTGGCAGTTGACGTATGAACTTAAAATGATTCTGTAACAAACTACACCTTAAAGTTTCCTTGATTATGCTAGTTTGCAATGGTTTCAAAACATTGTTTATCGTGTGACCCTCTGAAACCTTTGTGTAATGTCATGAGTCAACAAAATGTCTGCAGTGACAATCATCTGCAAACAACCAGTGGGTCCTGAGCATTTGGGAGAGCCTGGGTCAGGAGGGACCGGGGAGCTAGTTCTACAGAATGTTACTGCCTGAATACCTAAGGAGCTGAAGTGATTCTGTGTGTTAGTCTTCCAAATTAGTTTGAAGTGTCGGAGCCTTACAAGATGACCACACACACACACAGTACTCACACACCCACACCACACACACAGTACTCACACACCCACACCCCACACACTACTCACACACCCACACCCCACACACTACTCACACACACACACCCCACACACTACTCACACACCCACACCCCACACACTACTCACAAACACACACACCCTCACACACTACTCACACACCCACACCCACACACACTACTCACACACCCCAACACACACCCCACACTCACACACACCCCACACACACTTTTCACGCACCCACACCCCACACATTATACACACACTCACACCTCACACACTTTTCACACAACCACACCCCTATTCACACACCCACACTATTCACACCCCCCACACACTACTCACACACACACCCCACCCACTACTCACACTACTCACACACACACACAGACACACACACCCCACACACTATTCACACACTCACACCCCACACACTACTCACACACACACACAGACACACACCACACACTATTCACATACTCACACCCCACACACTATTCACACTATTCATACACCCACACCCCACACACTACTCACACTACTCACACACACACCCCACACACACTACTCACACACCCACACCCCACACACTACACACACTACACACACACACACACACACACACACACACACACACACACACACACACACACACACACACACACACACACTACTCACACACACACACACACACACACTACTCACACACACACTACTCACACACCCACAACCCATACACTACTCACACACCCACACACACACAACACACACACACTACTCACACCCACACCCCACACTACTCACACACACACAAGACCACCACACACTATTCACACACCCCCACACCCCACTACACACCCACACCCCACACACTACTCACACTACTCACACACACACCCCACACGACTCACACACCCACACCCCACACACTACTCACACACACCCACACCCCACACACTACTCACACTACTCACACACCCACACCCCACACACTACTCACACACACCCACACCCGACACACTACTCACACACACTACTCACACACACTACTCACACACACTACTCACACACACCCACAACCCATACACTACTCACACACCCCACACACACTACTCACACACACACACACACCCCACACACTATTCACACACCCACACCCCACACACACCATTCACACACCCACACCCCACATACACTACTCACACACACACACCCCATACACACTATTCACACACCCACACCCCACACACACTATTCACACACCCACACCCCACACACACTACTCACACACCCACACACTACTCATACACCCACACCCACACCCCACACGCACTACTCACACACCACACACCCCACACACTACTCACACCACCCACACACTACTCACACACACACACCACACACACTATTCACACACCCACACCCCACACACACACACACACACCCCACACACACTACACACACCCACACACACACACACACACACTACACACACACCCCACACACACACACACACACCCACACCCCACACACACACACACACACACACACACACACACACACACACACACACACTACTCACACACACACACTCACACACCCACAACCCATACACTACTCACACACCCCACACACACAACTCACACACACTCACACCCCACACACTACTCACACACACACACACCCCACACACTATTCACACACCCACACCCCACACACTACTCACACTACTCACACACACACCCCACACGACTCACACACCCACACCCCACACACTACTCACACACACCCACACCCCACACACTACTCACACACACCCACACCCGACACACTACTCACACACACTACTCACACACCCACAACCCATACACTACTCACACACCCCACACACACTACTCACACACACACACACACACACACACACACACACACCCCACACACTATTCACACACCCACACCCCACACACACCATTCACACACCCACACCCCACATACACTACTCACACACACTACTCACACACACACACACCCACACCCCACACACACTATTCACACACCCACACACACTATTCACACACCCACACGCCCCACACACTATTCACACACCCACACACTACTCACACACCCACACCCCACACACACTATTCACACACCCACACCCCACACACACTACTCACACACCCACACACTACTCATACACCCACACCCCACACCCCACACACACTACTCACACACCCACACACTACTCATACACCCACACCCCACACCCCACACGCACTACTCACACACCCACACCCCACACACTACTCACACACCCACACCCACACGCACTACTCACACACCCACACCCCACACACACTATTCACACACCCACACCCCACACACACTACTCACACACCCACACCCCACACACACTACTCACACACCAACACCCCTCACACACCCACACCCCACACACTACTCACACACCCACACCCACACGCACTATTCACACACCCACACCCCACACACACTATTCACACACACCCAACTCACACACACACTATTCACACAACCACACTTCACACACACTATTCACACACCAACACCCCTCACACACCCACACCCCACACACTACTCACACACCCACACCCCACACACTACTCACACACCCACACACACTATTCACACACCCACACCCCACACACTACTCACACACCCACACCACACACACATTACTCACACACTCACACCCCACTCACACACCCATACCACACACAATCACACAGACGGTCAGGGTTAAAGGTCAAAGAGCAGAGGCCATAGGAAGCATTTGGAACGGGGTAGACAGAGGAGGAGGGGGAGGAGGGATGAGGGAGGAGTGGTGACAGGTTGCATCCAGCCGCGCTGTGTGTGTGTGTACATGTACCATGTGTGTGTGTGTGTGTGTGTGTGTGTGTGTGTGTGTGTGTGTGTGTGTGTGTGTGTGTGTGTGTGTGTGTGTGTGTGTGTGTGTGTGTGTGTGTGTGTGTGTGTGTGTGTGTGTGTGTGTGTGTGTGTGTTTTAGCTTCCAAGTGTGTGCAGATGTATGTTCTCTCTAGAGAGTCTGGCCAAATATTTCTGTGCCAGGTCTGTGTGCACGTCTGCGTCTGTGAATGTCCTGGGCCTGTGTGTGTGTGTGTGTGTGTGTGTCTGTGTGTGCTGTGTGTGTGTGTGTGTATCCTCTCCCTCTGTCTGTCTGAGTTACTTTCCTCACATACAGTCCCTCCCTTTTATGGGAACAGCTCCCCTTCTCCTCCCTTCACTCACTCACACTCACACACACACTCACACACACACACACACCCTCACACACACACCACACACACACACACACACACACACACACACACACACACACACACACACACACACACACACACACACACACACACACACACACACACACACACACACACACACACACACACACACACACACACACACACACACACACACACACACACACACACACACACACACACACACACACACACACACACACACCCCATCTCTCTGTCAGTTTCATTTCATCATCTTTTCTTTCTTCTTTTGTTTGACCCTTTTTCCTTTCTATCCTCTGGCCCCCACCTCACCCCCTTCTCTATCTCTCAGCACGCTACCTCTGCCCCCCACCTCACCCCCTTCTCTATCTCTCAGCACGCTACCCCTAACACACACCCCTCGTGTGGGTAATGATGGGTAAAGACTGAGAGCAGATTTATGTTAATTGGTGCCTCAGTCAAACCAGGAAATTGGAATGCGCGCGCCTGGCGGGTGATGCGCCACTGACTCCGGTTATTCCGGCAGGAACAATGGTGGCATTTACAACTAGTTCATAACACAGACACATATTGCACTTTTGCGCATGAACACAGGCTTCTCTCTCTCGCAGGCTTCTCTCTCCTCCCTCCCATATGTGTGTTGATATACATGTATTCCTGGTATGCCCTTGTATTTTAGTAAAAATAATCAAATTGGCAACCACTGACAGACACTCACACACCCTGCCAGATAAATGAACAGGCGTTGTCTTTTTATTCCATGCAAACTGCTGCAGGTGTGGAGCGAGGCCTTTCAGATTGAGAATGAAATGACAGTGAAACAGCTATTAGTTTCGGCATGCGGGCTGATAATATTCCAAATGGCCTGCACTGTCACGTCATAACGGACTCTTCTCTTTGAAGCGTCTGTTTCTTCCGATCCCACACACACACTTGCACGATGTGATGTTATTTTTCTCCGCGCGAAGACACGGACAGAGGTGCCGCCGTTTGTCTCCATTGTCTGGCGGAGTAAGGCGAGGGGGAGGGGAGGATGGCTGGGGTAGCGGGGCAGTGAGGGGAGGGGGAGAGAAGGATGAAGGAGGCTGGGTGGCGGGGGGGCAAGCATCGCCAGAATTACAAAGACCCCCCACTCACGCGACGCACAGAGTGCACCACATGTCTGATTAATAAGTGCATGCATGAACCACTGTGTGTGTGTGTGTGTGTGTGTGTGTGTGTGTGTGTGTGTGTGTGTGTGTGTGTGTGTGTGTGTGTGTGTGTGTGTGTGTGTGTGTGTGTGTGTGTGTGTGTGTGTGTGTGTGTGTGTGTGTGTGTGTGTGTGTGTGTGTGAGAGAGAGAGAGAGAGAGAGAGAGAGAGAGAGAGGGAGAGACAGACAGACAGAGACAGAGAGAGAGAGAGAGAAACGTATCTCAGACAGAGAGAGAGGGAGAAACGTATCTGACCAATATATTAGTGTGTTCAGATAGCTATATTCAATCAGTAATAATTAAATAACTGCTATAATAATAGGCTAGAATAAAGTTAGGGATATATGTACCACAAATATTTACCACCATCCCCTTCATCGCCATCATCATCATCACCACCACCATCATTACCATCACTCACCCAGCGCTTTGAGAAGCTCCTCGAAGTTCTCTGAGCTCTTCATCTTCCAGGTACCAGCGAAGTCAGGGATTTTGCGCTCCATGGTTCAGAGTATAGGGTGGCTGGATTGATCAATTTGAATTCTTTTTCTAAACGGATTGTTTTACTCTCCAACTCTGCCCTCTTTTCAATCAGTGCGGGGTCTCGAGGTGGTCGGTGGTCTTCTCTCCCTAACCCGCTAAGAAGTGATCTGGATTGGATTTAGACTTTCCGGTCCCGTTAGTTTTGCCCCCTCAGCAGGTTGTGACCGTGTGTCTCTCAACTGTTTGACTGAGGTGGCTGTCAGTGCTCTAATCCAACCCTCTCTCTGTCTCTCTCTCGCTGATCCCTATCTCGCCTATGCACGTTATGAGCGGTTGCGCTATGAATGGATGGAATGGAAAACTAGCCACTTCCTTTGACCGCTGATAACATGCCCACTTTCACACTTCAGACACGCCCGACCTACGTCTGTCATGTCCAGGAGCCAACCGGAATCGCCTATGGTTCCTAAGCCCCGCCACGACCACGCCCGGAGAGAACATGTGCGTTCCAGGACCTCCCAGCTGAGCCACTTGTCACGCCTCTTTATCCCCGCGCACCTTTAATGTGCCAATGGAGTGACCGCGCCCTAGACGCAAGCGCACAAGGGCAAAACCTCATGGAAACATTATTTTATGAGGTGAAATATATTATTTAATTTGTGGTGTTTGTCAGACATGTGGTTCGTGGTTGAAGCCATTGTGCTGTAATTGAAACCGGAAAAACTGTTCTGAGTGCCAGTTTCGGATTAAGCCAATTTATCGTTGGCATGGATGCAGTGTTGAGTGTCAAGGAAGTCAGGTACCAGTCCGTGTGTTGATGTAGGGGAGATAGAGAGAGACTTGGTGGTTAAATTCTTGGAGATGATCGAGGGCCAGCGATTGGCTGTAATGTTGAGAATATTTCCCACAAGTTCACCTCACCCCCCCTTCTCCATTTTTCCTCCCTCCCTCTCTTTTCTCTACCCTCTTCCCCCAGCGCCGCAGCGATGTGTCATAAAAATAAAAGAGGTGGTAACGGGATACAGCCACTGGCCTCGACCAGCGGGTTATCTATTTAACCGGACTCGCGTGCAGAAACATTCCGAACTCACGAGAGAGCAAGAAAGAGACATGAGAGGTGTTTAATATGTTTCCCATGCCAATAAAGCCCTTTGAATTGAATTGAGAGAGAGATATTTTTATTTATTGTCTATTTCACTTTCTTTGGCAATGTAAACATATGTTTCCCATGCCAATAAATCCATTTGAATTTAATTGAGACACACAAACAGACTAACACAAACAGACCCCACATAGCCTCAGGACAGCAACACAATTAAACCCAACCAAATCACGAGAAAACAAAAGTATAATTACTTGACACATTGGAAATAATTAGCACAAAAAACTGACCAAATCGAATGCTATTTGGCCCTAAAAAGATGGCAGAATACCTGACCACTGTGACTGACACAAATTTAAGAAAAGCTTTGCCTATGTTTAGACTCAGTGAGCATAGTCTTGTTATTGAGAAAGGCCGCTGTAGGCAGACCTGGCTCTAAAGAAAAACAGGCTATGTGCTCACTGCCTACAAAATGAGGAGGAAACTGAGCTGCACTTCCTAACCTCCTGCGAAATATATGACCATATTAGATACACATATTTCGCTCAGATTACTGAGACCCACAAAGAATTCCAAAACAAATCCAATTTTGATAAACTCCCTATTGGGTGAAATACCAGTCTGCCATCACAGCAGCAAGATTTGTGACCTGTTGCCACAAGAAAAGTGCAACCAGTGAAGAACAAACACCATTGTAAATACAACCAATATATGAAACTTATTTATGTTTATTTATTTTCCCTTTTGTACTATTTGCACATCGTGACAACACTGTATATATACACATGATATGACATTTGAAATGTCTCTATTCCCTCAGAACTTTTGTGAGTGTGTTTACTGTTCATTTTTTAAATGATTTATTTCACTTTTGTTTCTTGTCTATTTCACTTGCTTTGGCAATGTAAACATATGTTTCCCAGGCCAATAAAGCACCTTGAATTAAGAGAGAGCAGGAGTTGGAGAGAAGGGCAGGGAGCGGTAGCCTCTCAGTGCCTTTGGTGTTGCCCCTCCGCTGTTTGGTGGAAGAAAGGGGTGAGAGGGAGAAGAGTGAAGGGGGGGGTATTTGGCACAGAGCTCCGGGCGGGGCTCGTGCTGGGTCGGGGGGGTCGGGGTGGGGGGGGTCGGACGGAGGGTCCTAATAAAGACACACACTGTATGATGGATGACTGCAGGACAAAGGGGACGTTAACTATTGACTCTTGATGAATGATCCCATCCACTACACTGCACGCTGGATTACCTTGAGGGTAACCGTGGCGACCAAGGGGCACTCCCCGGAAACCACACACGCACTTAGAGCCCCACAGACACCACCTCACACATGTCCACATCCGTCTGATATAGACACTTTGGCTAACCGCACAGGGAATACTTTACCATCGCCGCCGAGTTGTAATCTAACCTGCAAATGTACGTTTATATAACTATATGGTAATATAATACACTTTTGAGGCAGAGGCCGTCTGTCCAAGGAACACAATCCAACGCCTCGAATAGAGAGTTGTTTAGTTTGAAGTGAACAAAGCGCGCTGCTTGTGTTTCAGCTGTTGGCAATGATGGCTGGAGATGAGTGATATTGGACTCACTACGCCACCACATGCATCATCCACTGCCCCCGACACACACACACACACACACACACACACACACACACACACACACACACACACACACACACACACACACACACACACACACACACACACACACACACACACACACACACACACACACACACACGCACGCACGCACGCACGCACACACACGCACGCACGCACAAACGCACGCACGCACGCACGCACACACACACACACACGCATACACGCACGCACGCACGCACGCACGCACGCACGCACAAACGCACAAACGCTCGCACGCACGCACGCACAAACGCACGCACGCACGCACGCACGCACGCACGCACGCACGCACGCACGCACACACACACACACACACACACACACACACACACACACACACACACACACACACACACACACACACACACACACGCACAGACACTGCAGCATGTCTACACAAGTTCCTCCTCTTGTCCAACAGCAGACACGAGTCATTAGCCACACTTATCAGTTTTCTAATCTATCCATGCATCTATCTCTCCATTTGTACTTTCTTCTTCTCTCTTTCTCCGTGTCACTCATAACTCTTTCAGGCTTTGCTCGTTGCGGTGTGCTGCACCTATTAACTCTTTGGGTGACATACAGTAACCGTAATTAAAACAGAAAACCACATTATTATCAAGATGAAGTTTATAATAATTGTCAAGCATGGTAGTAGCATTTTGTCTCAAGAAGAATACTTGCAATAATTTGAATTCAGATCCTTATTGCCACTATTGCTCTTGGTGGTCATATGAATCCAGACCACAACATTGTCATGGTCATGTATAATAAGCTGTGAGAGATGCGGCTGGTATTGTGCTGTATATTTATGCAGATCATTTGGCCAGTGTGATATGATCCTTAGTGACCTAGTTAGTCTACAGTGTGCATGAATCAAGCCCACAACCCCAGCAGTTTAACCAACACATGTTCAAAGTGTTGGAACTAACTTGCCTGCACCGGTTGGCACAGATAGGATCAGCTATTCATCTTACATCCACAATCCTAACCTTTAGAAATAGGGGGGATGAAACTGATCTTAGATCAGTGTGTAGGGAAACGTTATCCCAGCAGTGGAACGAGGGGTTGATACAGCCTTGTGAATGTGTGTGGGATGTGGCACGTCAGCACGTGATGACAAAGCAGCACTCAGCATTCATCTGCACTCAACCATGCAATCGTCCTCTCAAACTTTCTCTTATTCTTTCTCCTTCTCTCCCTCCTCTGCTTCTCCTTTACCTCACAAACTTTCTCCCTCCCTCCTCCCTCCCTCCGTTTCTCTTGCTTTTATTCTTTTGTGCTGGTGTGACACATTCCTCAAGCATTTTGAGGAGAGTGAGGGAGAGGGGGGAGACAGAAGTGGAGAGAAGAAGGGGAGTGAAAGGGGGAAGAGAGAGAGAGTTAGTAACCAGAGAGCAGGTAATTTATTAGCTCATTGTTCACCTGTAGAAAAGTGAAGGAGTTTGAGTCAGCAGAGAGAGAAAGAATGAGAGATCAAAGGCAAACAGAGACTAACAGAGATGGAGTGAAAGAGAGATGTCTGGAAGGAAGAAAACAGAGATGGAGTGAAAGAGAGAAGTCTGGAAGGAAGAAGACAGAGATGGAGTGAAAAAGAGACGTCTGGAAGGAAGAAGACAGAGATGGAGTGAAAAAGAGATGTCTGGAAGGAAGAAGACAGAGATGGAGTGAAAGAGAGACGTCTGGAAGGAAGAAGACAGAGATGGAGTGAAAAGAGATGTCTGGAAGGAAGAAGACAGAGATGGAGTGAAAAAGAGATGTCTGGAAGGAAGAAGACAGAGATGGAGTGAAAAAGAGATGTCTGGAAGGAAGAAGACAGAGATGGAGTGAAAGAGAGATGTCTGGAAGGAAGAAGACAGAGATGGAGTGAAAAAGAGATGTCTGGAAGGAAGAAGACAGAGATGGAGTGAAAGAGAGATGTCTGGAAGGAAGAAGACAGAGATGGAGTGAAAGAGAGAGATGTCTGGAAGGAAGAAGACAGAGATGGAGTGAAAGAGAGATGTCTGGAAGGAAGAAGACAGAGATGGAGGAAGAAAGAGATGAGAAGAGAGATGTCTGGAAGGAAGAAGACAGAGATGGAGTGAAAGAGAGATGTCTGGAAGGAAGAAGACAGAGATGGAGTGAAAGAGAGATGTCTGGAAGGAAGAAGACAGAGATGGAGTGAAAGAGAGATGTCTGGAAGGAAGAAGACAGAGATGGAGTGAAAGAGAGATGTCTGGAAGGAAGAAGACAGAGATGGAGTGAAAGAGAGATGTCTGGAAGGAAGAAGACAGAGATGGAGTGAAAGAGAGATGTCTGGAAGGAAGAAGACAGAGATGGAGTGAAAAAGAGATGTCTGGAAGGAAGAAGACAGAGATGGAGTGAAAGAGAGATGTCTGGAAGGAAGAAGACAGAGATGGAGTGAAATGTCTGGAAGAGATGTCTGGAAGGAAGAAGACAGAGATGGAGTGAAAGAGAGATGTCTGGAAGGAAGAAGACAGAGATGGAGTGAAAGAGAGATGTCTGGAAGGAAGAAGACAGAGATGGAGTGAAAGAGAGATGTCTGGAAGGAAGAAGACAGAGATGGAGTGAAAGAGAGATGTCTGGAAGGAAGAAGACAGAGATGGAGTGAAAGAGAGATGTCTGGAAGGAAGAAGACAGAGATGGAGTGAAAAAGAGATGTCTGGAAGGAAGAAGACAGAGATGGAGTGAAAGAGAGATGTCTGGAAGGAAGAAGACAGAGATGGAGTGAAAGAGAGATGTCTGGAAGGAAGAAGACAGAGATGGAGTGAAAGAGAGATGTCTGGAAGGAAGAAGACAGAGATGGAGTCTGAAAGAGACAGATGTCTGGAAGGAAGAAGACAGAGATGGAGTGAAAGAGAGAAGTCTGGAAGGAAGAAGACAGAGATGGAGTGAAAGAGAGAAGTCTGGAAGGAAGAAGACAGAGATGGAGTGAAAGAGAGATGTCTGGAAGGAAGAAGACAGAGATGGAGTGAAAGAGAGATGTCTGGAAGGAAGAAGACAGAGATGGAGTGAAAGAGAGATGTCTGGAAGGAAGAAGACAGAGATGGAGTGAAAAGAGAAGTCTGGAAGGAAGAAGACAGAGATGGAGTGAAAAGAGATGTCTGGAAGGAAGAAGACAGAGATGGAGTGAAAGAGAGACGTCTGGAAGGAAGAAGACAGAGATGGAGTGAAAAAGAGATGTCTGGAAGGAAGAAGACAGAGATGAAGTGAAAAAGAGAAGTCTGGAAGGAAGAAGACAGAGATGGAGTGAAAGAGAGAAGTCTGGAAGGAAGAAGACAGAGATGGAGTGAAAAAGAGATGTCTGGAAGGAAGAAGACAGAGATGGAGTGAAAAAGAGAAGTCTGGAAGGAAGAAGACAGAGATGGAGTGAAAAAGAGATGTCTGGAAGGAAGAAGACAGAGATGGAGTGAAAGACAGATGTCTGGAAGGAAGAAGACAGAGATGGAGTGAAAGAGAGAAGTCTGGAAGGAAGAAGACAGAGATGGAGTGAAAGAGAGACGTCTGGAAGGAAGAAGACAGAGATGGAGTGAAAAGAGAAGTCTGGAAGGAAGAAGACAGAGATGGAGTGAAAAGAGATGTCTGGAAGGAAGAAGACAGACATGGAGTGAAAGAGAGACGTCTGGAAGGAAGAAGACAGAGATGGAGTGAAAGAGAGACATCTGGAAGGAAGAAGACAGAGATGGAGTGAAAGAGAGACGTCTGGAAGGAAGAAGACAGAGATGGAGTGAAAGAGAGACGTCTGGAAGGAAGAAGACAGAGATGGAGTGAAAGAGAGACATCTGGAAGGAAGAAGACAGAGATGGAGTGAAAGAGAGAAGTCTGGAAGGAAGAAGACAGAGATGGAGTGAAAGAGAGACGTCTGGAAGGAAGAAAACAGAGATGGAGTGAAAGAGAGACGTCTGGAAGGAAGAAAACAGAGATGGAGTGAAATTGAGACGTCTGGAAGGAAGAAGACAGAGATGGAGTGAAAGAGAGACGTCTGAAAGGAAGAAGACAGAGATGGAGTGAAAGAGAGACGTCTGGAAGGAAGAAGACAGAGATGGAGTGAAAGAGAGACGTCTGGAAGGAAGAAGACAGAGATGGAGTGAAAGAGAGACGTCTGGAAGGAAGAAGACAGAGATGGAGTGAAAGAGAGACGTCTGGAAGGAAGAAGACAGAGATGTACAGGTACTACAGAAGAATAAAGAGAGAATGGTAAACAAAGGGATGGTGACAGATGTAAAAGGAGACTCCTGATTCATCTGAGGCGTACGGAAATATTTTCCTCTCTCTCTCTTTCTACCCCCCCCTCTCTCTATCCCTCCCTCTCTCTATCCCTCCCTCTCTCTATCCCTCCCTCACTTCTTCCCTCCCTCTCTCCCTCCCTCTCTCTCCTGCCCTCCCCTTTCTTTCTTTCTCTCCTCTCTCTCTCTCTCTCTCTCTCTCTCTCTCTCTCTCTCTCTCTCTCTCTCTCTCTCTCTCTCTCTCTCTCTCTCTATCCCCCCCCTCTCTCTATCCCTCCCTCTCTCCCTCTCTTCCTCCCTCCTCTCAGCCCATTCACAGTGTTCTCTCCTCTCTCTCTCTCTATCCCTCCCTCCCTCCCTCCCTCCCTCCCTCCCTCCCTCCCTCCCTCCCTCCCTCCCTCCCCCTCCCTCCCTCCCTCCCTCCCTCCCTCCCTCCCTCCCTCTCTCCCTCCCTCTCTCTATCCCTCCCTCCCTCCCTCCCTCCCTCCCTCTCTCTATCCCTCTCCTCCCCCTCCCTCCCTCCCTCCCTCCCTCCCTCCCTCCCTCCCTCCCTCCCTCCCCTCCCTCCCTCCCTCCCTCCCTCCCTCCCTCCCTCCCTCCCTCTCTCTCTCCCTCCCTCCCTCCCTCCCTCCCTCCCTCTCTCCCTCCCTCCCTCCCTCCCTCCCTCCCTCCCTCCCTCCCTCCCTCCTCCCTCCCTCCCTCCCTCCCTCCCTCCCTCCCTCCCTCCCTCCCTCCCTCCCTCCCTCCCTCCCTCCCTCCCTCCCTCCCTCCCTCCCTCCCTCCCTCCCTCCCTCCCCCTCCCTCCTCCCTCCCTCCCTCCCTCCTCCCTCCCTCCCCTCCCTCCCTCCCTCCCTCCCTCCCTCCCTCCCTCCCTCCCTCCCTCCCTCCCTCCCTCCCTCCCTCCCTCCCTCCCTCCCTCCCTCCCTCCCTCCCTCCCTCCCTCCCTCCTCTCCTCTCCCCTCCCTCCCTCCCTCCCTCCCTCCCTCCCTCCCTCCTCCCTCCCTCCCTCCTCTCAGCCCTTTCACAGTGTTCTCTTCTTTCTTCTCGCTCCTCTTTATCTTGCCAAGAACAGTATTGGTAAGTGATATCTCCAATCTGTCAACTCATACAACCCCAAGCTGAACCACCCAGACACACACTCCTAACATTCACCAACATTCATGTCATAACAATCGGTGCCTTTTGCCTGTTCAGAACAACGTTGCCAATGAGGCCTTATAACTGTAGGGTTTTTCCAGGTCAGTTTATCCAGGTCAGGTCACATAGTCAGGAACAACTCAGGGCCCTATAGGTACAACCGACTGACTGATATTTCTCAGTCTTGACCCCTCCCTCCCTCCCTCCCTCCCTCCCTCCCTCCCTCCCTCCCTCCCTCCCTCCCTCCCTCCCTCCCTCCCTCCCTCCCTCCCTCCCTCCCTCCCTCATTCAAATGAGGCTCAGTCTTGTGTCAACACTCTCCCTCAGTACTCTAACGGATTACCATTCCCTATCTCCACTGTGACTTCCTCGTCTCCCTGGTATCACTTCCTGGTTCCCCCTCAGTCAAATGACACAGGGTTCCACTCCACTCTAATGGAATGGTTAGAATGGACTTGGCTCATACTGACTTCTATTTACATTCCAGCAGAGAAGGATGTACAGTCTATGCAGAGTAGACAGTCATCAGGGTCATATAGACGTATGGTTCTGGATAGTCTCTGTCAGTTCTATGGTGGTTCTGAAGCTCTCTCTTACTTACAGCCTCCCAAGCTCCTTGAATGACTGAATGGGTGTCAGGCTGAGCATGTGTGTCTGTGTCTGTGGCCGTATGTGTACTGCCAGCCTGCAGTAAAGACACACGTCTGTGACCGTATGTGTACTGCCAGCCTGCAGTAAAGACACACGTCTGTGGCCGTATGTGTACTGCCAGCCTGCAGTAAAGACACACGTCTGTGGCCGTATGTGTACTGCCAGCCTGCAGTAAAGACGCACGTCTGTGACCGTATGTGTACTGCCAGCCTGCAGTAAAGACACACGTCTGTGACCGTATGTGTACTGCCAGCCTGCAGTAAAGACACACGTCTGTGACTGTATGTGTACTGCCAGCCTGCAGTAAAGACACACGTCTGTGACTGTATGTGTACTGCCAGCCTGCAGTAAAGACACACGTCTGTGGCGTTCTCCACTTTATCATCCAGTTGACCCCCAGTAAAACCAGTCACCCTGGTAGAGATTAACTTGACCCTGATTTATATAGCCTTTGACCCCTGACCTTCATTCTCACAGGAAACTACTGAGAGCCACACACACATATACACACTGAACTCTGAACCCCATTACTTGATTCTAATTTTAGAGAATGCTACTGAGAGATGGTTGTCTCGCTATGCCGAGAGAGAGAGAGACCTGTAAATATGTCTGTTTGTTTCTGATAGCTGAGGTTTATCCCACTGTAGCACAAGTAAACTCATTCACCCACACAGCACAAACACACGCGCACACACAAACAGCAGCAGTGACTCTTTAGCTCGTTGGGTTGCTGGCAGGCTGACCCAGCATGTGGGTTTGATTAGAGAAGAGGATGGCAGAGTTTTAACAACACAAGGAGCAAGAATAAAAGAGAGAGATCGAGGGGAGGGGGGGTGAAGTTGAGCTGAAAGAAAGAGGGGGAGAGCCTACAGATAGAAGACAGACCGTCAGGAAGAAAGTATGAAAGGACTCCCTAGTGGCGCAGGGGTCAAAGGCACTGTATCAGTGCTACAGGCATCA
>NC_060191.1:3719068-3794068 GCF_021184085.1 Oncorhynchus gorbuscha
GGAGAGGTATTTGGGGGGAGAGGAGGAGGGGTGAATTGAGCGATAGAAGTAGAAGTTGCCCTTTGGGACAGATCTAGGATCAATTTACTCTCACAAAATTCTAACCTTATTTGTTAGGGGTACATCGGCAAAACTGGCTATAGATCAGTGTCTAAGTGCAACTTCAACTCTACAACTTCCCCCCTGGTTCCTGACCCCCCCCCTGGTCCCAGTCTTCTTCTCTTTATTTGCTAATCTACTTTATTTGCCAATCTGCTAATCTCCTGTCAGACAGTTCAGATAGAAGAAAGACAGTTCTGAAGTGCTCTCTGACATTGGCATTGTAAAATTGCATTGTACAGTTTCAGCTGAATTGCACTCGATTGCATTGTACTCAACAATGAGACAGTGAGAAGGAGGGGCGGATGAAGGGAGAAGAGGAGGAGTGGTGGATGAAGGGAGAAGAGGAGGGGGATGAAGGGAGGAGGGGGATGAAGGGAGAAGAGGAGGGGGATGAAGGGAGAAGAGGAGGAGGGGGATGAAGGGAGAAGAGGAGGAGGGGGAATGAAGGGAGAAGAGGAGGAGGGGATGGAGAAGAGGAGGGGGGATAAAGGGAGAAGAGGAGGGGGATGAAGGGAGGAGGGGGATGAAGGGAGAAGAGGAGGGGGATGAAGGGAGAAGAGGAGGGGGGATAAAGGGAGAAGAGGAGGGGGATGAAGGGAGGAGGGGGAAGGGAGAAGAGGAGGAGGGGGAATGAAGGGAGAAGAGGAGGAGGGGATGAAGGGAGAAGAGGAGGGGGGATAAAGGGAGAAGAGGAGGGGGATGAAGGGAGGAGGGGGATGAAGGGAGAAGAGGAGGGGGATGAAGGGAGGAGGGGGATGAAGGGAGAAGAGGAGGAGGGGGATAAAGGGAGAAGAGGAGGAGGGGGAATGAAGGGAGAAGAGGAGGGGGATGAAGGGAGAAGAGGAGGAGGGGGATAAAGGGAGAGGGGAGGGGGATGAAGGGAGAAGAGGAGGAGGGGGATGAAGAGAGAAGAGGAGGAGGGGGCAAGAAGGGAGAAGAGGAGGGAGAATGAAGAGCGAAGAGAAGGAGATGGGATGAAGGGAGAAGAGGAGGAGGGGGATGAAGGAAGAATAGAAGGAGATGGGATGAAGGGAGAAGTGGAGGAGGGGGGATTAAGGGAGAAGAGAAGGAGATGGGATGAAGGGAGAAGAGGAGGAGATGGGATGAAGGGAGAAGAGGAGGAGGGGGGATTAAGGGAGAAAATAAGGAGATGGGGTGAAGGGAGAAGTGGAGGAGGAGGGATTAAGGGAGAAGAGAAGGAGATGGGATGAAGGGAGAAGAGGAGGAGAAGAGGGGGAGGGGGATTAAGGCAGAAGAAGAGGAGGGGGATGAAGGGAGAAGAGGAGGAGGGAGAATAAAGGGAGAGGAGGAGGAGATGGGATGAAGGGAGAAGGGGAGGAGGGAGAATGAAGGGAGAAGAGGAGGAGGGGGATGAAGGGAGAAGAGGAGGGGGATGAAGGGAGAAGAGAAGGGGGATGAAGGGAGAAGAGGAGGGGGATGAAGGGAGAAGAGGAGGGGGATGAAGGGAGAAGAGGAGGGGGATGAAGGGAGAAGAGGAGGGGGATGAAGGGAGAAGAGAAGGGGGATGAAGGGAGAAGAGGAGGAGGGAGAATAAAGGGAGAGGAGGAGGAGATGGGATGAAGGGAGAAGGGGAGGAGGGAGAATGAAGGGAGAAGAGGAGGAGGGGGATGAAGGGAGAAGAGGAGGGGGATGAAGGGAGAAGAGAAGGGGGATGAAGGGAGAAGAGGAGGGGGATGAAGGGAGAAGAGGAGGGGGATGAAGGGAGAAGAGGAGGGGGATGAAGGGAGAAGAGAAGGAGGATGAAGGGAGAAGAGGAGGGGGATGAAGGGAGAAGAGGAGGGGGATGAAGGGAGAAGAGGAGGGGATGAAGGGAGAAGAGGAGGGGGGTTAAGGGAGAAGAGGAGGAGGGGATGAAGAGAGGAGAGTAGGCTGGGGGATGAAGGGAGTAGAGGAGGGGGATGAAGGGAGAAGAGAAGGGGGATGAAGGGAGAAGAGGAGGGGGATGAAGGGAGAAGAGGAGGGAGGGGGTTAAAGGAGAAGAGGAGGGGATGAAGAGAGAAGAGGAGGGGGATGAAGGGTAAAGACAAGGGGGATGAAGGGAGAAGGGGGGATGAAGGGAGAAGAGGAGGGGGTTAAGGGAGAAGAGGAGGAGGGGATGAAGAGAGGAGAGTAGGCTGGGGGATGAAGGGAGCAGAGGAGGAGGGGGGATGAAGGGAGAGGAGGAGGAGATGGGATGAAGGGAGAAGAGAAGGAGCAGGGATGAAGGTAGAAGAGGAGGAGGGAGGATGAGACACTGGAGAGAAAGACAAGAACAGAATGAACAACATGGGAGGGGGTAGAGGTAGAGTGAGCCACAGAGGAAAACTGAGAAGAAAAACAAACAGTGTTTCCCATGTCTCACCTTACATGCTGCAGTTTTCATTACTTTGATTGTTTTCTTTAACTAGAAAAAGGTTCAATAAAAGTGCAGGCCAGTTTTTATCACCTCAACCTCCACCCGCCTCCTCTCCCTGCACTCCACCTCCTCTCCCTGCACTCCTCCTCCTCTCCCTGCACCCCTCCTCCTCTCCCTGCACTCCTCCTCCTCTCCCTGCACCCCTCCTCCTCTCCCTGCACCCCCCACCCCCTCCTCTCCCTGCACCCCTCCTCCTCTCCCTGCACCCCCCACCCCCTGCTCTCCCTGCACCCCTCCTCCTTCCTCCATCCCCCATACCTCAACCTCCACCTTCCTCCATCCCTCAACCTCCTCCCTCCTCCATCCCTCAGCCTCCACCTTCCTCCATCCCTCAATCTCCACCCTCCCTCCATCCCTCATCTCTCCACCCTCCTCCATCACTCAACCTCCACCCTCCCTCCATCCCTCATCTCTCCACCCTCCTTTCTCTGCACCCCTCCACCCTCCTCCTCTCCCTGCACCCCTCCTCCCTCCTCCATCCCCATCCCTCAACCTCCACCCTACCCATCCCTCAACCTCCTCCCTCCTCCATCCCTCAATCTCCACCCTCCTCCATCCCTCATCTCTCCATCCTCCTCCATCCCCCAGCCTCCACCATCCCTCATCTCTCCACCCTCCTCCATCCCCCAGCCTCCACCCTCCTTCATCCCTCAACCTCCACCCTCCTCCACCCCTCAACCTCCACCCTCCTCCATCCCTCAGCCTCCACCCTCCTCCACCCCTCAGCCTCCACCCTCCTCCATCCCTCAACCTCCACCCTTCTCCACCCCTTCAGCCTCCACCCTCCTCCATCCCTCAGCCTCCACCCTCCTCCATCCCTCAACCTCCACCCTCCTCCATCCCTCAGCCTCCACCCTCCTCCTCTCTCTGCACCCCTCCACACTCCTCCTCTGCCTGCACCCCTCCACCCTCAACCTCCACCCTCTTCCTCTGCCTGCACCCCTCCTCCCTCCTCCTCTGCCTACACCCTCCTCCTCTCCCTCCATCTCTCCACCCCTCCATGCACCCCTCTACCCTCCTCCTCTCCCTCCATCCCTCCACTGACCTCCTCTCCCTGCTCCCCTCCACCCTCCACCCTCGTCCTCTCCCTCCATCCCTCCACTGTCCTCCTCTCCCTGCTCCCCTCCACCCTCCTCCTCTCCCTCAATCCCTCCACTGTCCTCCTCTCTCTGCTCCCCTCCACCCTCCTCCTCTCCCTCCATCCCTCCACTGTCCTCCTCTCCCTGCTCCCCTCCACCCTCCTCCTCTCCCTCCATCCCTCCACTGTCCTCTCCCTGCACCTCTCCACCCTCCTCCTCTCCCTCCATCCCTCCACTGTCCTCTCCCTGCACCTCTCCACCTCTCCCTCCATCCCTCCACTGTCCTCCTCTCCCTGCACCCCTCCACCCTCCTCCTCTCCCTGCAACCCTCCTCTTCCTGCACCCCTCCACCATCCTCTTCTCCCTCCATCCCTCCACCCTCCTCTCCCTCCATCTCTCCACCATCCTCTTCTCTCTCCACCCCTCCATGCACCCCTCTACACTCCTCTCCCTCCATCCCTCCACTGTCCTCCTCTCCCTGCTCCCCTCCACCCTCCTCCTCTCCCTCCATCCCTCCACTGTCCTCCTCTTCCTGCTCCCTCCATCCCTCCACTGTCCTCCTCCCTGCTCCCCTCCACCCTCCCCTCCATCCCTCCACTGTCCTCTCCCTGCACCTCTCCACCCTCCTCGTCTCCCTCCATCCCTCCACTGTCCTCCTCTCCCTGCACCCCTCCACCATCCTCTTCTCCCTCCATTCCTCCACCCTCCTCTCCCTCCATCTCTCCACCATCCTCTTCTCTCTCCACCCCTCCATCCTCCTGTTTCCTCCAGCTCTCAACTCCTCCATTACATCTCACCGGGCACTCATTGTTTTATTCTTCTAATAGCCTTTCCTCTTTTCTCTCAGTGATCGATTGTTTCCTGCTTTTGCTTTTTTCTTATTTTGTGTATGTGCCCCGCACTCTTGTGTGTGTGTGTGTGTGTGTGTGTGTGTGTGTGTGTTACATCTGTGTGTGTGTGTTTTATTGTGTGTATGCATGTGTGCGTGCGTGTGTGTATGCATGTGTGCATGTGTGTGTGTGTGCATGTGTGCGTGTGTGTGTGTGTGTATGCATGTGTGCATGCGTGTGTGTATGCATGTGTGCGTGTGTGTGTGTGTGTATGCATGTGTGCATGCGTGTATGCATGTGTGCATGCGTGTGTGTGTATGCATGTGTGCGTGCATGCGTGTGTATGCATTTGTGCGTGGGTGTGTGTGTATGCATGTGTGCGTGTGTGTGTGTGTGTGTATGCATTTGTGCGTGTGTGTGCGTGCGTGCCCAGTGCTCAACAGTCAACCTCTGACCGTTGCAAGTCTTCATGGGAGTTCTGACTGTACTAGATTCGGACCCTATAATGACTGTTTTGTTTCACCTCACTGTGACTCGGAATAGATAGAGAATGTGACAGTACACAAATAACCACTTTTGCGTGTGTGACACCATAAGTCTCTCTGCAGGTTGTTGTTACGCACGCCTCTATGAAGAGGGAACGCAACACCCTGCTACAACTAAACTCTCCGTGAAGTGAAAAAGGTCTGGACTGTAGGTGCGAGTAAGGATGACAACAGACAGAATGTGGTACCGTTTACAAGGACTTTATTCCTTCACACAGTAATATGGGGAAAAGGGGCTGGACGGAACCAAAGCAAAGAAAGTAAATCTCAAAGCCCCCCCTCTCCTATCTTACCTGCCTACCCACTACTTACCTTATTTAGCACCACCTGGTGCCCTAACCAAAATACAGGGGGTGGTCCGCCCAGGTCTTACCTAGTGTGCCTAGACAGTGAATATGCTACGGGTATATGTATGCCCACGGGCCTCTTGCCTAAGCACTCCCTAGGTGCCTTCCCCTTCCCCCCTGGGAACAAATGAAACAGAATATTAAACAATTTTCACAAACAAACTAAGAAACAAAGCATGTCAAATAAGCTCTATCTGAGCAACAAACTCACTAAACATACCAACTCTCAGCAATGAACTCCCAGCAAAATCTCTAGCAAAATATCTGCAATGACCTCCCAGCAAAACACTCTAGCAAATCTACTTCCAGCAAAAAAATCTCTTTCCTACAAAATTCTCTCTCCTGAACAGAACACTGGCATTTATACATCTTCAGATGGAATGGGTAATTGGAGACAGCTGTCTTGACGAGGGGGCGGGGTCAGCTCTCCAATTAGCCATGGAGTCGACCAATCAGCTGCTTGAGGGATTTCAGGAAGCCATTTCCTGAAATAAACACATGCACAAACACAAACTACAACACATAAACTGGGGAACGTAACAGTTGTTTTGACAGATATCACCTACACCAGATATCTGCATGTTACTATTCAGTACACATATTCATGACAATCCCTGCCATTGCATTTATCATCAGTGGACTACTTGGTGTGATGCTCTCTCTGTGAACTAAGACTGACGGTACGTTGGTCCTGTGATTTGTCCATGACCGGGTGAGTTACCCTGGAGCCAACAAAGAAAGGATGGAAACGAACAAAGGGTCATGGAAAAAGTGAAAGAAAGCTGATTTCTTAAACAAAAAGGAAACATTCCTGTTCCATTGAAGACAATGGAGTCACATGAAGGAGAGAGAGAGAGAGAAGAATAGAGGTGAATGGAGGGGTAAAAGAGAGAGGGAGAAAAGGAGGGATGTAGAATAGAGAGCAATGAAAGTGTGAAAAGTTATGTGCTTTGCTTCATGAAAGATTCAAGTGTCGGTGCATGAATAACAACTGGAGCCCTCACACCACCTAGTGGTGACAGCATGGTAGTGTAGTGTCCCATGTGTCCCAATGGCTGGAGGTAGCCTTAGAAGCCCATGTTACTCTGCTTTGGAAGGATGGCCACCCACTAAGCTGGGCTGGAGGTAGCCTTAGAAGCCCATGTTACTCTGCTTTGGAAGGATAGCCAGCCACTAAGTTGGGTTGGAGGTAGCCATAGAAGCCCATGTTCCTTAGATTTGGAAGGATGGCCCGCCCCACTAAGCTGGGCTGGAGGTAGCCTTAGAAGCACATGTTACTCACCTTTGGAAGGATGGTCCTCCCCACTAAGCTGGGTTGGAGGTAGCCTTAGAAGCCCATGTTTCTCAGCTCTGGAAGGATGGCCCGCCCCACTAAGCTGGGTTGGAGGTAGCCTTAGAAGCCCATGTTTCTCAGCTCTGGAAGGATGGCCCGCCCCACTAAGCTGGGTTGGAGGTAGCCTTAGAAGCCCATGTTTCTCAGCTCTGGAAGGATGGTCCGCCCCACTAAGCTGGGTTGGAGGTAGCCTTAGAAGCCCATGTTTCTCAGCTCTGGAAGGATGGTCCGCCCCACTAAGCTGGGTTGGAGTTAGCCTTAGAAGCCCATGTTTCTCAGCTCTGGAAGGATGGTCCGCCCCACTAAGCTGGGTTGGAGGTAGCCTTAGAAGCCCATGTTTCTCAGCTCTGGAAGGATGGTCCACCCCACTAAGCTGGGTTGGAGGTAGCCTTAGAAGCCCATGTTTCTCAGCTCTGGAAGGATGGTCCGCCCCACTAAGCTGGGTTGGAGGTAGCCTTAGAAGCCCATGTTTCTCAGCTCTGGAAGGATGGTCCGCCCCACTAAGCTGGGTTGGAGGTAGCCTTAGAAGCCCATGTTTCTCAGCTCTGGAAGGATGGTCCGCCCCACTAAGCTGGGTTGGAGGTAGCCTTAGAAGCCCATGTTTCTCAGCTCTGGAAGGATGGTCCACCCCACTAAGCTGGGTTGGAGGTAGCCTTAGAAGCCCATGTTTCTCAGCTCTGGAAGGATGGTCCGCCCCACTAAGCTGGGTTGGAGGTAGCCTTAGAAGCCCATGTTTCTTTTATTTTTTAAATTTTATTTCACCTTTATTTAACCAGGTAGGCAAGTTGAGAACAAGTTCTCATTTACAATTGCGACCTGGCCAAGATAAAGCAAAGCAGTTCGACAGATACAACGACACAGAGGTACACATGGAGTAAAACAAACATACAGTCAATAATACAGTATAAACAAGTCTATATACAATGTGAGCAAATTAGGTGAGAAGGGAGGTAAAGGCAAAAAGGCCATGGTGGCAAAGTAAATACAATATAGCAAGAAAAACACTGGAATGGTAGTTTTGCAATGGAAGAATGTGCAAAGTAGAAATAAAAATAATGGGGTGCAAAGGAGCAAAATAAATAAATAAATTAAATACAGTTGGGAAAGAGGTAGTTGTTTGGGCTAAATTATAGGTGGGCTATGTACAGGTGCAGTAATCTGTAAGATGCTCTGACAGTTGGTGCTTAAAGCTAGTGAGGGAGATAAGTGTTTCCAGTTTCAGAGATTTTTGTAGTTCGTTCCAGTCATTGGCAGCAGAGAACTGGAAGGAGAGGCAGCCAAAGGAAGAATTGGTTTTGGGGGTGACTAGAGAGATATACCTGCTGGAGCATGTGCTACAGGTGGGAGATGCTATGGTGACCAGCGAGCGGAGATAAGGGGGGACTTTACCTAGCAGGGTCTTGTAGATGACATGGAGCCAGTGGGTTTGGCGACGAGTATGAAGCGAGGGCCAGCCAACGAGAGCATACAGGTCGCAATAGTGGGTAGTATATGGGGCTTTGGTGACAAAACGGATTGCACTGTGATAGACTGCATCCAATTTGTTGAGTAGGGTATTGGAGGCTATTTTGTAAATGACATCGCCAAAGTCGAGGATTGGTAGGATGGTCAGTTTTACAAGGGTATGTTTGGCAGCATGAGTTCAAGGATGCTTTGTTGCGAAATAGGAAGCCAATTCTAGATTTAACTTTGGATTGGAGATGTTTGATATGGGTCTGGAAGGAGAGTTTACAGTCTAACCAGACACCTAAGTATTTGTAGTTGTCCACGTATTCTAAGTCAGAGCCGTCCAGAGTAGTGATGTTGGACAGGCGGGTAGGTGCAGGTAGCGATCGGTCGAAGAGCATGCATTTAGTTTTACTTGTATTTAAGAGCAATTGGAGGCTCCGGAAGGAGAGTTGTATGGCATTGAAGCTTGCCTGGAGGGTTGTTAACACAGTGTCCAAAGAAGGGCCGGAAGTATACAGAATGGTGTCGTCTGCATAGAGGTGGATCAGGGACTCACCAGCAGCAATAGCGACCTCATTGACTACCATTCCAGTGTTTTACTTGTTCGTCCGAGATGGCATAGCAGTTCAGACGTCTTTTGTCCTCGTCTTGTCGTGTCCTGTATATATATATATATATATATATATTTACAACTTTTTTTCACTTACATTTTTTTATTTTCCATCAACTCATCTTCAAAACACTCTCCTGCAACCCGCCTCACCAATTTATATTTATAAATAAGTATTATTTACCTCAAATCTGCAATCCTCCAAGAAGCTAGCCAGAAGCTAGCCAGAAACTCCAAGAAGCTAGCCAGAAGCTAGCTAGAAGCTAATCAGAAGCTAGTTAGCTTCTTTACTGGCAAGTCGTTAGTGTTCAGCTAACCACAGTTTGTGGTCATCAGCTATCCTTTAGCTCGAAAATCTATCGCCAGTTTTGTACGGCGCAGCGCGGCTCGGAACGGAACATACCGGACCAATTTTTCTCTCCATGTCCTTGGATTTCAACTGCTCTCTGGACATTCATTCCCGGATCTCGGAGCTAGCTAGCTGCTATCCGTGTGTCTATCTGCTCTCGTCGATTCCGGAGCAGACATCAATTACTCCGGAGCTAGCCAGCTCCGTCAATCACTCCTGAGCTCCGTCAATCACTCCTGGGCTGCAGTCACCTATCCGGACCCGTTTTACTGCCTACGTGGAGCCCCACCGGGCCTTCACGGCTGGACTGCCGACGTTATCTACCCGAAGGAGATCCGGCTGGCTCCTCCGTCTCGACGTTACCTGAACGCCCATCTGCGGCCTGCTAACCATTAGCTGTCTTACCGGCTGCTCTCAGAATAGACAATCAGACAATTTATTTATTTTTATTATTATTATGTTTATTCTTGGGCCTCTATAACTATATCTATTGTTTTTATTTTATTTTTGTTGTTGTGTGATTTGGACTAATCCCCTCTACCACACGGAACCCCACTAATCTACTGACGGAACACAAGAGGTGGCTAACAACAGACCCCCTTCCTATGCTAGCTTGCTACCGATGTCCTGGCTAGCTGTCTAAATCGCCTTGACCCCGAAACCAACCACTCCTCTCACTGGACTCTTTTTTGATCACTCGACTAAGGATGCCTCTCCTTAATGTAAATATGTTTTGTCCATTGCTGTTCTGGTTAGTGTTTATTGGCTTATTTCACTGTAGAGCCTCTAGTCCTGCTCACTATACATTATCCAATGTATTAGTTCCACCACCCACACATGCAATGACATCTCCTGGTTTCAATGATGTTTCTAGAGACAATATCTCTCTCTTCATCACTCAATACCTAGGTTTACCTCCACTGTATTCACATCCTACCATACCTTTGTCTGTACATTATACCTTGATGCTATTTTATCGCCCCCAGAAACCTCCTTTTACTCTCTGTTCCAGACGTTATAGACGACCAATTCTTATTGCTTTTAGCCGTACCCTTATTCTTCTCCTCCTATGTTCCTCTGGCGATGTAGAGGTGAATCCAGGCCCTGCAATGCCTAGCTCCACTCCTATTCCCCAGGCGCTCTCTTTTGATGACTTCTGTAACCGTAATAGCCTTGGTTTCATGCATGTTAACATTAGAAGCCTCCTCCCTAAGTTTGTTCTATTCACTGCTTTAGCACACTCTGCCAACCCGGATGTTCTAGCTGTGTCTGAATCCTGGCTTAGGAAGACCACCAAAAATTCTGAAATTTTAATTCCAAATTACAACATTTTCAGACAAGATAGAACTGCCAAAGGGGGCGGTGTTGCAATCTACTGCAAAGATAGTCTGCAGAGTTCTGTCCTACTATCCAGGTCTGTACCCAAACAATTTGAACTTCTACTTCTAAAAATCCACCTCTCTAAAAACAAGTCTCTCACCGTTGCCGCCTGCTATAGACCACCCTCTGCCCCCAGCTGTGCTCTGGACACCATATGTGAATTGATTGCCCCCCATCTATCTTCAGAGCTCGTGCTGCTAGGCGACCTAAACTGGAACATGCTTAACACCCCAGCCATCCTACAATCTAAACTTGATGCCCTCAATCTCACTCAAATTATCAATGAACCTACCAGGTACCCCCCCAAAGCCTTAAACACGGGCACCCTCATAGATATCATCCTAACCAACTTCCCCTCTAAATACACCTCTGCTGTCTTCAACCAAGATCTCAGCGATCACTGCCTCATTGCCTGCATCCGTAATGGGTCAGCGGTCAAACGACCTCCACTCATCACTGTAAAACGCTCCCTGAAACACTTCAGCGAGCAGGCCTTTCTAATCGACCTGGCCGGGGTATCCTGGAAGGATATTGATCTCATTCCGTCAGTAGAGGATGCCTGGATATTTTTTTTAAATGCCTTCCTAACCTTCTTAAATAAACATGCCCCATTCAAGAAATTTAGAACCAGGAACAGATATAGCCCTTGGTTCTCCCCAGACCTGACTGCCCTTAACCAACACAAAAACATCCTATGGCGTTCTGCATTAGCATTGAACAGCCCCGTGATATGCAGCTATTCAGGGAAGCTAGAAACCGTTATACACAGGCAGTTAGAAAAGCCAAGGCTAGCTTTTTCAAGCAGAAATTTGCTTCCTGCAACACTAACTCAAAAAGTTCTGGGACACTGTAAAGTCCATGGAGAATAAGAACACCTCCTCCCAGCTGCCCACTGCACTGAAGATAGGAAACACTGTCACCACTGATAAATCCACCATAATTGAGAATTTCAATAAGCATTTTTCTATGGCTGGCCATGCTTTCCACCTGGCTACTCCTACCCCGGTCAACAGCACTGCACCCCCAACAGCAACTCGCCCAAGCCTTCCCCATTTCTCCTTCTCCCAAATCCATTCAGCTGATGTTCTGAAAGAGCTGAAAAATCTGGACCCCTACAAATCAGCCGGGCTAGACAATCTGGACCCTTTCTTTCTAAAATTATCTGCCGAAATTGTTGCCACCCCTATTACTAGCCTGTTCAACCTCTCTTTCGTGTCGTCTGAGATTCCCAAAGATTGGAAAGCAGCTGCGGTCATCCCCTCTTCAAAGGGGGACACTCTTGACCCAAACTGCTACAGACCTATATCTATCCTACCATGCCTTTCTAAGGTCTTCGAAAGCCAAGTCAACAAACAGATTACCGACCATTTCGAATCTCACCATACCTTCTCTTCTATGCAATCTGGTTTCAGAGCTGGTCATGGGTGCACCTCAGCCACGCTCAAGGTCCTAAACGATATCTTAACCGCCATCGATAAGAAACATTACTGTGCAGCCGTATTCATTGATCTGGCCAAGGCTTTCGATTCTGTCAACCACCACATCCTCATCGGCAGACTCGACAGCCTTGGTTTCTCAAATGATTGCCTCGCCTGGTTCACCAACTACTTCTCTGATAGAGTTCAGTGTGTCAAATCGGAGGGTCTGCTGTCCGGACCTCTGGCAGTCTCTATGGGGGTGCCACAGGGTTCAATTCTTGGACCGACTCTCTTCTCTGTATACATCAATGAGGTCGCTCTTGCTGCTGGTGAGTCCCTGATCCACCTCTACGCAGACGACACCATTCTGTATACTTCCGGCCCTTCTTTGGACACTGTGTTAACAACCCAAGTTGAGAACAAGTTCTCATTTACAATTGCGACCTGGCCAAGATAAAGCAAAGCAGTTCGACAGATACAACAACACAGAGTTACACATGGAGTAAAACAAACATACAGTCAATAATACAGTATAAACAAGTCTATATACAATGTGAGCAAATCAGGTGAGAAGGGAGGTAAAGGCAAAAAGGCCATGGTGGCAAAGTAAATACAATATAGCAAGTAAAACACTGGAATGGTAGTTTTGCAATGGAAGAATGTGCAAAGTAGAAATAAAAATAATGGGGTGCAAAGGAGCAAAATAAATAAATAAATTAAATACAGTTGGGAAAGAGGTAGTTGTTTGGGCTAAATTATAGGTGGGCTATGTACAGGTGCAGTAATCTGTAAGATGCTCTGACAGTTGGTGCTTAAAGCTAGTGAGGGAGATAAGTGTTTCCAGTTTCAGAGATTTTTGTAGTTCGTTCCAGTCATTGGCAGCAGAGAACTGGAAGGAGAGGCGGCCAAAGAAAGAATTGGTTTTGGGGGTGACTAGAGAGATATACCTGCTGGAGCGTGTGCTACAGGTGGGAGATGCTATGGTGACCAGCGAGCGGAGATAAGAGGGGACTTTACCTAGCAGCGTCTTGTAGATGACATGGAGCCAGTGGGTTTGGCGACGAGTATGAAGCGAGGGCCAGCCAACGAGAGCGTACAGGTCGCAATGGTGGGTAGTATATGGGGCTTTGGTGACAAAACGGATTGCACTGTGATAGACTGCATCCAATTTGTTGAGTAGGGTATTGGAGGCTATTTTGTAAATGACATCGCCAAAGTCGAGGATTGGTAGGATGGTCAGTTTTACAAGGGTATGTTTGGCAGCATGAGTGAAGGATGCTTTGTTGCGAAATAGGAAGCCAATACTAGATTTAACTTTGGATTGGAGATGTTTGATATGGGTCTGGAAGGAGAGTTTACAGTCTAACCAGACACCTAAGTATTTGTAGTTGTCCACGTATTCTAAGTCAGAGCCGTCCAGAGTAGTGATGTTGGACAGGCGGGTAGGTGCAGGTAGCGATCGGTCGAAGAGCATGCATTTAGTTTTACTTGTATTTAAGAGCAATTGGAGGCCACGGAAGGAGAGTTGTATGGCATTGAAGCTTGCCTGGAGGGTTGTTAACACAGTGTCCAAAGAAGGGCCGGAAGTATACAGAATGGTGTTGTCTGCGTAGAGGTGGATCAGGGACTCACCAGCAGCAATAGCGACCTCATTGATGTATACAGAGAAGCCCATGTTTCTCAGCTCTAGAAGGATGGCCCGCCCCACTAAGCTGGGTTGGAGGTAGCTTTAGAAGCCCATGTTTCTCAGCTCTAGAAGGATGGCCCGCCCCACTAAGCTGGGTTGGAGGTAGCTTTAGAAGCCCATGTTTCTCAGCTCTAGAAGGATGGCCTGCCCCACTAAACTGGGTTGGAGGTAGCTTTAGAAGCCCATGTTTCTCAGCTCTAGAAGGATGGCCCGCCCCACTAAGCTGGGTTGGAGGTAGCTTTAGAAGCCCATGTTTCTCAGCTCTAGAAGGATGGCCCGCCCCACTAAGCTGGGTTGGAGGTAATGTTATGAAAGCTTGTTATTGTGTGTTTTTTTCCTGCTCCATTCTTACACAACTGGAGCACCTAAGCATTTCGCTGCACCTTTTATACCTGCTGTAAACGGTGTAAGTGATGAATAAATTATATTTTTTATTTGATCTTGCAGCAGAGGGCTACTCAGAGAGCTACTCAGAGGGCTACTCAGAGGGCTACTGCAATTCTACTCATTTTGCCATTCGGCAGAGCAACTTTTGTTTCTTCTTCTTCAGTTTTACAGCTAATTTCCTGCAATGCTACCCATTTGCCATTGGTTGGAGATACATTTTTGCAGTTTGAAAGCTCATTTCCAGCAATTCTACACATTTTGTAATGACTTATGTTAATATAATATTTGAGTGCAAATGACAAACAAAATCCATGGGGGGCACCTGGAGGTAAGAGCCCCGGGCACGTGTCCTGCATGCCCGTTAGTATTCAGCCAACGTTTAGATAGATGACTAGGATAACTACCAATCCCCAAAAATGTGTTGACATTGCTAATTGAATGACTAACCAGGTTTACATCCAAACTTTTTATATGAGTAAAGTACATGTCCGATAAAAGAAATCACTACAGGCCTAATGGAAACATTAAATTTGTCAGTAAACTTTCCAAATGTCCACACAACAATATAAGCTATACAAGGTGGGATCTTTTTGAGTTGTCAAAATTATGCGAGAAACGGTGGTGGAAACGACTTTATGCGCAAATATCATATCACATCATATCGAAGTAAACTCGGAGACACCTGGTGATGGTGTGTGGTCCGCCCACCACGACTTGGGAAATGTAGTTAATTAGGCTACAGATTAAATAAATGATGATGAACATCGCGGGGATGTGAAAGTGCACGCAATGAGCTTGATGCTCCTTTCCATTAAATATTGAAGGTCTAATTCTGGTGACATGATTGGCTGCCATTTGACAAATAAAAATAATCTTGCTGTTTTGTAATTGTCATGTTTTGTCATTGATTATCATGCCTTGTCCCTGTTCTTCTCCTTCTATTCGTTTCCCTCTGCTGGTCTTATTAGGTTCTTTCCCTCTTTCTATCCCTCTCTCTCCCCCTCCCTCTCTCACTCTCCCGCTCTCTCTTCTCTCTATCGTTCCGTTCCTGCTCCCAGCTGTTCCTATTCCCCTAATCAATCATTTAGTCTTCCCACACCTGTTCCCGATCCTTTTCCCTGATTAGAGTCCCTATTTCTCTCCTTGTTATTCGTTTCTGCCCTGTCGGTTCCTTGTCTAGAATTCACCGTGCTGTGTTTGTGTATCGCCCTGTCGTGTCGTGTTTTCCTCAGATGCTGCGTGGTGAGCAGGTGTCTGAGTCTGTTTGGTTCAAGTGCCTTCCCGAGGCAACCTGCTGTTCACCTGCTGTTCAAGATCGAGTCTCCAGTTTGTCCTCGTCATTTCGAGTGAAAGTTGTGTTTTTTGATTGTATTTACTTTACTGGATTAAAGACTCTGTTTTCGCCAAGTCGCTTTTGGGTCCTCTTTCACCTGCATGACAGTAATGATCTCATCATGTAGGCTATATTCGCACTGGATCTGCAAGCTGTTCGATAGAGCGCTTGTGCGAAGACCTGACCGAGACATTTGCTATAACTCAAACATTTTTGTTACAAAACCGTCAGTATTGAAAATGCGATGGAAACCCATAAAAAATACAGTACCAGTCAAAAGGTTGGACACACCTACTCATTCCAGGATTTTTATTTATTTTATATTTGATTATTTTCTACATTGTAGAATAGTAGTGAAGACACTATCAACACTATGAAATAACACATATGGAATCATGTAGTAACCAAAAAGTGTTAAACAAATCAAACTATATTTTATATTTGAGTTTCTTCAAATAGCCACCCTTGCCTTGATGACAGCTTTGCATATTCTTGGCATTCTCTCAACCAGCTTCATGAGGTAGTCACCTGGAATGCATTTAAATAAACAGGTGTACCTTCTTAAAAGTTAATTTGTGTAATTTCTTTCCTTCTCAATGCATTTGAGCCAATCAGTTTTGTTGTGAGGTTGTGGTATACAGAAGATGGCTCTATTTGGTAAAATACCAAGTCCATTTTTTTAAGTTACCTTTATTTAACTAGGCAAGTCAGTTAACCTCTCTAGGGTACGTGGGACGGTAGCGTCCCACCTCGTCAACTGCCAGTGAAACTACAGGGTGCCAAATTCAAAACAACAGAAATCCCATAATTACAATTCCTCAAACATACATGTGTTTAACACCATTTTAAAGATACACTTGTTGTAAATCCAGCCATAGTGTCCAATTTCAAAAAGGCTTTACGACGAAAGCAAACCAAACGATTATGTTAGGTCAGAGCCAAGTCACAGAAAACACAGCCATTTTTCCAGCTAAAGAGAAGAGTCACAAAAAGCAGAAATATAGATCAAATTCATCACTAACCTTTGATGATCTTCATCAGATGACACTCATAGGACATCATGTTACACAATACATGTATGTTTTGTTCGGTAAAGTTCATATTTATATCCAAAAATCGGAGTTTACATTCGCGCCTTATATTCAGTAGTTCCAAAACATCCGGTGATTTTGCAGAGAGCCACATCAATTTACAGAAATACTCATAATAAACATTGCTAAAAGATACAACTGTTATGCATGGAATATTAGATCCACGTCTCCTTAATGCAACCACTGTGTCAGATTTCAAAAACACTTTACGGAAAAAGCACACCATGCAATAATCTGAGTACGGTGCTCAGAGACCAAAACAACCCAAACAGATATCTGCCATGTTGTGTAGTCAACAGAAGTCAGAAATAACATTATAAATATTCACTCACCTTTGATGATCTTCATCACAATGCACTCCCAGGAATCCTAGTTCCACAATAAATGTTTTTTTTTTCAATAATGTCCATCATTTATGTCCAAATACCTCCTTTTTGTTATCCCGTTCAGCCCAGTAATTCAAATTCATGATGCACGAGCAGATAAAAAGTAAAAAAGTTCTGTTACAGCCCGTAGAAACATGTCAAACAATGTATAGAATCAATCTTTAGGATGTTTTTAACATAAATCTTCAATAATGTTCCAACTGGAGAATTCCTTTGTCTGTAAAAATGCAATGGAACAGAGCTCGCTCTCACGTGAATGCGCGAGAATGAGCTCGTGGCTCTCTGGCAGACCTCTGACTCATTCCCCTGTCATTCGACCCCCACTTCACAGTAGAAGCCTCAAACAAGGTTCTAAAGACTGTTGACATCTAGTGGAAGCCTTAGGAAGTGCAATATGACCCCATAGACACTGTGTATTCGATTGGCCAAGAGTTCTAAAACTACAAACCTCAGATTTCCCACTTCCTTGTTGGATTTTGTCTCAGGTTTTTGCCTGCCGTATGAGTTCTGTTATACTCACAGACATCATTCAAACAGTTTTAGATACTTCAGAGTGTTTTCTATCCAGATCTACTAATAACATGCATCTACTAACAATCAGGAAAAGTTCAAAGAACTTTTGAAGTGCGGTCGCAAAAACCATCAAGCACTATGATGAAACTGGCTCTCATGACCCACACAGGAAAGGAAGACCCAGAATTACCTCTGCTGCAGAGGATACGTTCATTAGAGTTAACTGCACCTCAGATTGCAGCCCAAATAAATGCTTCACAGAGTTCAAGTAACAGACACATCTCAACATCAGCTGTTCAGAGACTGCGTGAATCAGGCCTTCGTGGTCGAATTGCTGCAAAGAAACATCCACTAAAGAACATCAATAATAAGAAGAGACTTGCTTGGGCCAAGAAACACGAGCAATGGACATTATACAGGTGGAAATCTGTCCTTTGGTCTGATGAGTCCAAATTTGAATTTTTGGTTCTAACCGCCGTGTCTTTGTGAAACGCAGAGTAGGTGAACGGATGATCTCCGCATGTGTGGTTCCCACTGTGAAGCATGGAGGAGGAGGTGTGATGGTGTGGGGGGGCTTTGTTGGTAACAATGTCTGTGATTTATTTAGAATTCAGGCACACTTATCCAGCATGGCTACCACAGCATTCTGCAGCGATACGTCATCCCATCTAGTTTGGGCTTAGTGGGACTATCATTTGTTTTGCAACAGGACAATGACCCAAAACACACCTCGGCTTTGTAAGGGCTATTGGACCAAGAGCTGTATCAGATTACCTGCCCTCCACAATCACCTAACCTCAACCCAATTGAGATGGTTTGGGATGAGTTGGACCTCAGAGTGAAGGAAAAGTAGCCTACAAGTGCTCAGCGTATGTGGCAACTCCTTCAAGACTGTTGGAAAATCATTCCTCTTTTAAGCTGGTTGAGAGAATGCCAAGAGTGTGCAAAGCTGTCATCAAGGCAAAGGGTGGCTACTTTGAAGAATCTAAAATCTATATTCCATAGTTTTGATGTCTTCACTATTATTCTACAATGTAGAAAATAGTCAAAAGAAAAAACCTTAAATGAGGAGGTGTGTCCAAACTTTGGACTGGTACTGTATATTCGGTACATGGGAATTGATAGGGAAAATGGATGTTTCTGTGCACTGCATCATCACGCGCAGGGTTTTATCTGCAACAAGTCCATTTTGATGGAAACACATCTCTGATGGGAAAACATGCAGATTGTTTTTATGTTATAATATTCACATGAAAATATGTCACCAATTGGATGGAAACCTGCTGTCAGTGACTGAAATAATAAGGAAAAACTGCTGATGCACAACCAGATGTCGAAATAATACCTGATTCATTCTACTAATCTTAATCTCAATATTAAATTGAGACCCTGACTCAGTTCAGGGACTCATGTTTGTACCATGTTTTGTGTTGCTACCATGTTGTGCTGCTGCCATGTTGTGTTGCTACCATGCTGTGTTTTCATGTGTTGAGTCCATGCTATGGACGGCTAGAATGGAATAAATGGTATAGAGTCAAACGTGTGGTTTCCATACATTAGATGGGTTTGATACCATTCTATTTATTCCATTCCAGCCGTTATACTGAGCCCGTCCTCCTATAGCTCCTCCCACCAGCCTCCACTGGTGTACATGCGTGTGTCTCTGTTTGTGTGTGCATGCGTGTGTCTCTGTTTGTGTGTACATGCGTGTGTCTCTGTTTGTGTGTGCATGCGTGTGTCTCTGTTTGTGTGTGCATGCGTGTGTCTCTGTTTGTGTGTGCATGCGTGTGTCTCTGTTTGTGTGTGCATGCGTGTGTCTCTGTTTGTGTGTGCATGCGTGTGTCTCTGTTTGTGTGTGCATGCGTGTGTCTCTGTTTGTGTGTGCATGCGTGTGTCTCTGTTTGTGTGTGCATGCTCTGCGTGTGTCTCTGTGTCTCTGTTTGTGTGTGCATTGTGTCTCTGTTTGTGTGTGCATGCGTGTGTCTCTGTTTGTGTGTGCATGCGTGTGTCTCTGTTTGTGTGTGCATGCGTGTGTCTCTGTTTGTGTGTGCATGCGTGTGTCTCTGTTTGTTTGTGTGCATGCGTGTGTCTCTGTTTGTGTGTGCATGCTGTCTCTGTTTGTGTGTGCATGCGTGTGTCTGTGTGTGCATGCGTGTGTCTCTGTTTGTGTGTGCATGCGTGTGTCTCTGTTTGTGTGTGCATGCGTGTGTCTCTGTTTGTGTGTGCATGCGTGTGTCTCTGTTTGTGTGTGCATGCGTGTGTCTCTGTTTGTGTGTGCATGCGTGTGTCTCTGTTTGTGTGTGCATGCGTGTGTCTCTGTTTGTGTGTGCATGCGTGTGTCTCTGTTTGTGTGTGCATGCGTGTGTCTCTGTTTGTGTGTGCATGCGTGTGTCTCTGTTTGTGTGTGCATGCGTGTGTCTCTGTTTGTGTGTGCATGCAGAACAAGTTTCACCAGGTGAGCTCCACATATGACCCTCTATTTCTAGACGTCCCTCACACAGTGCATGTGTGATAGAGAAGCTGGACCTGAGTGGCCTATAGAACAAGGAAAGGGGTCACAGTGGAGCCCTGAATAGCCCAAATAGTTCAGAATTGTCTAAACCACAAACAAACTTCCTCTTTCACATTCCATTCCTGTTCAATTGCCCATTGAGCAGAACTAGGCTAAAAGTGAATACTGTCCAGCCTATAGAAACCCTGAAGAATGGCCACATTCCATCTCAATACTAAGTTCTTCCTGACCTCGGCACTGCTCTGATACTTTCACAATGCATCCTTACGTGCTCCTATCCTTGTGATGGAAGTTTTAGAGTACATTTTCTGCAATTCTACACATTTTGCAATAGGGTGAAGATAAATGTTTGCAGTTTTTAATATGATATCTAAGTGAGAGTGACTAACATAATCAATAGGGCCCCCCGGTCCATGATTACTACAAGTTTAGATAGCTGGACACTAGACTAACTTACCAATCTAAAAAATGTTAGCAGACATGGCTAATTGAGTGAATGTCAGTGACTGACATAAGAGAAAAACTAATGATGCACAACCAGAGTTCAAAATGTATTCTACTATTGTAACTCTCAATAGTAAGTTGAGACCCCGACTGAGTTCCTAAAATTCTTTTTTCTTTCTCCTTTTATCTTCAGGCCTACAAAAGCCAACCCATGTTGTAGGCTGATGGGGTGTATTACATGTTTACATGCTCATAGTAAAGCACTTGCCTGCCAACTCGGAATGTGCTGCTTGTGTGTGACCTCTCAGATGAGGTCATGTGGTTTAACCCCTGCTTTAAGGCCTATGGTGCTGGCTGATGATGCTGGCTGATGATTCTGGCTGATGATGCTGCTCTTCAACATTCTACAAAATCAACCTTTATTGATAGTGCATATATTCAGCATGGTACAATACACTTTTTCAAATGAAGTACAAGGTAATGAAATGCTGATGCCAACATTAGGCTGGGGCCCACAGACATAGACAGATCCCTGACTGGCACACAGGATCCCTGACTGGCACACAGGAACTGGCAACACCGTCCATAACATACACATGACAAAACAGATGACCAGTCTTTCTGTTCAGAATAGATGTCGTGAGAGAACAAAACATGGCAGTCTATTAACTGTTGTGTGTGAAACGTCATAGCCCTAGTCTGGTACGGGTACCAGTCTGTTTAGCTGTCATTCTCCATCTTGCCACTCTTTTTTTGCTAAACATCATTGGCATATAACACAGAGTACAAGGTACTCAGGCTATCATAGCCCAGGGTCAGACCCAGGGTCAGACCTGAATAGATGGCACTTTTAAATGTTGTGAGTGAAACGTTATAGCCCAGGACCAGACCTGAATACATGGCAGTCTACACCCCCTAGAGTTGATGTCTGCGCCCCCCGCTGAAATCTAATTAGAATCATTTAAAAAATCCCCATAAAAATCCCTCTGTTTAAAGATGCACTCTTAAGAAATCACTCTGCCATTTCCTGGTTGATAAACTGAAATGAGGTAAACTATTAGAATTTTATGACAAAACAAGCAGTCGTTGTGTAGAGAATCATAGTACCACCTATACTGCTGTGAAATATTTTTTCAATAACCAAAAATATTGCTTGTGTACAAAACTGAAAGTAAAAGACGCGAAAATAGCACACATTGTAACGGTTCTCTTGTGGTGAAGGAGAGTCGGACCAAAATGCAGCGTGTAGATTGCGATCCATGTTTAATGAACAAACGTAAACACGAATCAATACAAACACTACAAAACAATAAACGTAACGAAAACCGAAACAGCCTAATACTGGTGCACATACACACAGAACAAGGACATCAAGACACTAAGGACAATCACCCACAAAACCCAACACAAAATATGCTACCTAAATATGGTTCCCAATCAGAGACAATGACTAACACCTGCCTCTGATCGAGAACCAGGCCAAACATAGAAATAGACAAACCAGACACACAACATAGAATACCCACCCAGCTCACGTCCTGACCAACACTAAAACAAGGAAAACACATACGAACGATGGTCAGACCGTGACACACATAGAACAGATCTACCGCTTCTTAGACTTGATCTATAGAGATCTATATAGATTGATCTATATAAGATCTATAACTCGTATTTTATGTGAATTTGGTTGGGTTGCCCAAAAAGTGACATATTGTAGCTTTAAGCTCGAGATATGTAGCCATTTGGATGGGCTGCGTCTCAAGTCACCTCATCCGCCAACGGCGTCCTCCCAACGGCGTCCTTCCGCATCTGTGGTGGAAGGTGACCAAACTACTGTTTGTCAGACCATGAGACATGGCGGAAATCGTTCTTCTCACAAAACGTCTGTAGCGTCCGAACGGTTTGGCCAACAAACTAATACGACCCATCTATGGAAAGATGAGACTCTCACCAACATGATGGTGTTCTCAGTTTTCTACGACCCCCGCAAGTCAGTATCACCGATCTGCCAACTTCTGTCTGTAGCTTCAGAACAGTTTGGGCTACTCACCAATGAATGGAAGTATATATGGAAGTATACGGAACAAAAATATAAACGCAACATGCAACGATTTCAAAGATTTTGCTGAGTTACAGTTAATTAAGGAAATCAGTCCATTTAAATAAATCAATTAGGCCCTAATCTATGGATTTCACATGACTGGGCAGGGGAGTACACATGGGTGGGCCAGGGAGAGCATGGGCCCTCCTACTGGGGAGTCAGGCCCAGCCAATCAGAATGAGTTTTCCCCACAAAAGGGCATTATTACAGACAGAAATACGCCTCATTCTGGCTATGGATACGGAGAACATCAACACAATAACATCAACACGCCAGAGGATATACTTCAACTGGACTTCCACTGGACTTCCACTGGACTTCCATTATACTTCCACTGGACTTCCACTGGACTTCCATTATACTTCCACTGGACTTCCACTGGACTTCCATTATACTTCCACTGGACTTCCACTGGACTTCCACTGGACTTCCACTGGACTTCCACTGGACTTGGGGCTCTGCTGGGAGTTTACCTCATATTTAGATTTTATTATTCTGCTTTTGCCACTACAATCATAATAAACACTGAGAACAATAAAATATTGTGTAATTGTTCTTGCGTATTACCTTTATTAATAATAGGGGAGAGGGGTCGTTCAAAACATGTACCCCACAAGTTCTTCAAAAGGTTCTCTGAGGATCCATTAAAAGGGGTTCTTTGAAGAACTCATAACGGTTCACCCACACATTACATTTGAAGAACCCCTAAAGGATACTCCAGGAACATTTTCTTTTTAGAGTGTAGGACAGACACTTTAAAACAAACTTCCTTTTGATGTATTGTTTGACTAGCTTCCCCCCCCCCATTCAGAAAAGGAGTTGTGAGAGAAGCACGAGTATCAATGAAGATGCCAGCCACATTCCTGATACTTTGAAGCTTAAGCCCTTCCCTTTCTCCGTGCTGCCACATCCTGCAGCGTTATTGTCGGGCTTGTTCCCCTCGCGGTTCCCCTCGAAGTGGACCGGCACACACCTGTTCTCCAGCACCTCACATGCCAGGATCAAATGCTTGGTCTCTTCCCGCACGCTGGACACACCGCAGGTCCCAGTCTCACTCCTCACTGTTAGAAATGTGAACGGGCTTTGGCTGATGCACAGGTTCCCCTGGTACCTCTTTCCCCCAGAGCTGGAGCAGACCGCGTCCACCCTCTCCCGGTCTTTGGGATGGAGGAAGGACTGCGTGGGTCTTGAGCAGTCATTCTTTTCACGTAGATACTTCTCCCACGCGTTGCGGTCCGTCGTTAGCGGGGTATTTGGACGCACATGCCGGTATAGGAACTTTTCATGGCAGTTATTGCATCGGGACCGTTGGCAGGGTTCGACATTACTGTAGCCACTCACCCCCAGGTTGCCCAGCAACAGGCAGATGGAGAGAGAGAGGATGAGAAGTTTAAGGTTCTTCATCCTTTAGAAGTCTTGAAGCTGCAGAGAAACAAATAGCTCAGTGAGTGAAGTGGCTTGTAGGCCCCACTCTCATTTAAAAAAATATTTTACAGATGCCCATCTGGATTTAAATATGCACTGGAACAGAATGGGGTCGTCCCTATCTGATCCCTGGCTCCCTGTCATTCTCTGACCCCGTTAACACTCGTCCCTATCTGATCCCTGGCTCCCTGTCATTCTCTGACCCCGTTAACACTCGTCCCTATCTGATCCCTGGCTCCCTGTCATTCTCTGACCCCGTTAACACTCGTCCCTATCTGATCCCTGGCTCCCTGTCATTCTCTGACCCCGTTAACACTCGTCCCTATCTGATCCCTGGCTCCCTGTCATTCTCTGACCCCGTTAACACCCGTCCCTATCTGATCCCTGGCTCCCTGTCATTCTCTGACCCCGTTAACACTCAGAGCTTCTACAACTGTTCTACAACCCATTGGTTATTCAATCAAAATGAAATATATAATGTGAACAGGATCTCTCTTCCTCCCATCTACATTCAAACAGGGTTCCAAAACAGGCCATTGTTTACACGTGCACATTTAATCTGGCCACAGTAGTCAGGCAGGCTGTCTGCACTGAGGAAGGTATTCACACACAGGAAGGGCTGGAGTCTGACTCACACACAGCTCTCTCACTACTATTTACACACATATCCCTCTCTAACACACAGAGATATGGGTAAGTTGTACATTACCTGGTTATGGATCCGTAATGTCTGCTGCAGTGTGTCTCTGTAATGGAACTCTGTTCCAGATTGGTGGAGAATAACTTCAGCCCTCAGCTCACACGTCTCATTCTTTTCTATTTTCCTTAGTGGACTGTAGACGGGTGTGTCCCCATGTGTACGTAACGTCCTGCTGCGTGACTGCGTCACAGTGTGCATGTCTGCATGTCAGAACGGGTTAGTGTGTGTGTGTCCACGGAGCTAGTTAAAGGCAGGGGTTTTGCAGGGTTGGCTTTATTCTCTGTTGCTGAAGGGATCAGATTTCAGCTAAAAATACTGCCCAGTGGGGAATATGGGTGGGGCTAGCGTATGTAGGATGCATGTGTGCCTGTGTGTGACTAAGATTTGTCACTACATGCTCTTCCAGACCTGAATGAGTTAGTGTATGTTAGTGCTGGGCTAGAACAAAAGCCTGTTCACCCTGTATCTCTCCATGGTTGGTGACGCTGATGGTGTTTTTTAGCCATCTAGTCCATTGGTACTAAACACATCTAACGACAGAGTCTGTGGAACAACTAGCCTACGATGAGCCAAACGATGAGGGAGAATGAGAGAGAAGCTTATTCTAAAAAGAGAAACCTTTCACTACGTATGTTTCCTATCCTTCTCTCTGTTCCTCTCTTAGGTAGTGAAACCATCTGTGTTTCTATAGATGGACACAGGATGGATGGATTTATGGACTGTCTCTGTTCCTCTCTTAGGTAGTGAAACCATCTGTGTTTCTATAGATGGACACAGGATGGATGGATTTATGGACTGTCTCTCTGTTCCTCTCTTAACCATCTGTGTTTCTATAGATGGACACAGGATGGATGGATTTATGGACTGTCTCTGTTCCTCTCTTACGTAGTGAAACCATCTGTGTTTCTATAGATGGACACAGGATGGATGGATTTATGGACTGTCTCTCTGTTCCTCTCTTACCATCTGTGTTTCTAGATGGACACAGGATGGATGGATTTATGGACTGTCTCTGTTCCTCTCTTAGGTAGTGAAACCATCTGTGTTTCTATAGATGGACACAGGATGGATGGATTTATGGACTGTCTCTCTGTTCCTCTCTTAGGTAGTGAAACCATCTGTGTTTCTATAGATGGACACAGGATGGATGGATTTATGGACTGTCTCTGTTCCTCTCTTAGGTAGTGAAACCATCTGTGTTTCTATAGATGGACACAGGATGGATGGATTTATGGACTGTCTCTGTTCCTCTCTTATCCATCTGTGTTTCTATAGATGGACACAGGATGGATGGATTTATGGACTGTCTCTGTTCCTCTCTTAGGTAGTGAAACCATCTGTGTTTCTATAGATGGACACAGGATGGATGGATTTATGGACTGTCTCTGTTCCTCCTTAGGTAGTGAAACCATCTGTGTTTCTATAGATGGACACAGGATGGAACCATCTGTGTTTCTATAGATGGACACAGGATGGATGGATTTATGGACTGTCTCTGTTCCTCTCTTAGGTAGTGAAACCATCTGTGTTTCTATAGATGGACACAGGATGGATGGATTTATGGACTGTCTCTGTTCCTCTCTTATGGACCATCTGTGTTTCTATAGATGGACACAGGATGGATGGATTTATGGACTGTCTCTGTTCCTCTCTTAGGTAGTGAAACCATCTGTGTTTCTATAGATGGACACAGGATGGATGGATTTATGGACTGTCTCTGTTCTCTCTTAGTTGAAACCATCTGTGTTTCTATAGATGGACACAGGATGGATGGATTTATGGAAACCATCTGTGTTTCTATAGATGGACACAGGATGGATGGATTTATGGACTGTCTCTGTTCCTCTCTTAGGTAGTGAAACCATCTGTGTTTCTATAGATGGACACAGGATGGATGGATTTATGGACTGTCTCTGTTCCTCTCCATCTGTGTTTCTATAGATGGACACAGGATGGATGGATTTATGGAAACCATCTGTGTTTCTATAGATGGACACAGGATGGATGGATTTATGGACTGTCTCTGTTCCTCTCTTACGTAGTGAAACCATCTGTGTTTCTATAGATGGACACAGGATGGATGGATTTATGGACTGTCTCTGTTCCTCTCTTAGGTTGAAACCATCTGTGTTTCTATAGATGGACACAGGATGGATGGATTTATGGACTGTCTCTCTGTTCCTCTCTTAGGTAGTGAAACCATCTGTGTTTCTATAGATGGACACAGGATGGATGGATTTATGGACTGTCTCTGTTCCTCTCTTAGGTAGTGAAACCATCTGTGTTTCTATAGATGGACACAGGATGGATGGATTTATGGACTGTCATCTGTGTTTCTATAGATGGACACAGGATGGATGGATTTATGGACTGTCTCTGTTCCTCTCTTAGGTAGTGAAACCATCTGTGTTTCTATAGATGGACACAGGATGGATGTGGAAACCATCTGTGTTTCTATAGATGGACACAGGATGGATGGATTTATGGACTGTCTCTGTTCCTCTCTTACGTGTTTCTAGGACACAGGATGAAACCATCTGTGTTTCTATAGATGGACAACACAGGATGGATGGATTTATGGACTGTCTCTGTTCCTCTCTTAGGTAGTGAAACCATCTGTGTTTCTATAGATGGACACAGGATGGATGGATTTATGGACTGTCTCTGTTCCTCTCTTAGGTAGTGAAACCATCTGTGTTTCTATAGATGGACACAGGATGGATGGATTTATGGACTGTCTCTGTTCCTCTCTTACATAGAAACCATCTGGTTTCTATGATGGACACAGGATGGATGGATTTATGGACTGTCTCTGTTCCTCTCTTACGTAGTGAAACCATCTGTTTCTATAGATGGACACAGGATGGAAATGGACCTCTCTGTTCCTCTCTTATCCATCTGTGTTTCTATAGATGGACACAGGATGGATGGATTTATGGACTGTCTCTGTTCCTCTCTTAGGTAGTGAAACCATCTGTGTTTCTATAGATGGACACAGGATGGATGGATTTATGGACTGTCTCTGTTCCTCTCTTAGGTAGTGAAACCATCTGTGTTTCTATAGATGGACACAGGATGGATGGATTTATGGACTGTCTCTGTTCCTCTCTTACGTAGTGAAACCATCTGTGTTTCTATAGATGGACACAGGATGGATGGATTTATGGACTGTCTCTGTTCCTCTCTTAGGATGGATCTGTGTTTCTATAGATGGACACAGGATGGATGGATTTATGGACTGTCTCTGTTCCTCTCTTACGTAGTGAAACCATCTGTGTTTCTATAGATGGACACAGGATGGATGGATTTATGGACTGTCTCTGTTCCTCTCTTAGGAAACCATCTGTGTTTCTATAGATGGACACAGGATGGATGGATTTATGGACTGTCTCTCTGTTCCTCTCTTAGGTAGTGAAACCATCTGTGTTTCTATAGATGGACACAGGATGGATGGATTTATGGACTGTCTCTGTTCCTCTCTTACGAAGTGAAACCATCTGTGTTTCTATAGATGGACACAGGATGGATGGATTTATGGACTGTCTCTGTTCCTCTCTTACGAAGTGAAACCATCTGTGTTTCTATAGATGGACACAGGATGGATGGATTTATGGACTGTCTCTGTTCCTCTCTTAGGTAGTGAAACCATCTGTGTTTCTATAGATGGACACAGGATGGATGGATTTATGGACTGTCTCTCTGTTCCTCTCCTATATAGGTAGAGACCATGTGAACATACTGAACATTCTAAAGACTGTTGAGGACAAAGTCATGGGTTTTATGCATATGACTCAGACCTCATTTCAAATGTGAATTTGAGTATGTGTTATTTAAAAATTTTTTTCTGTGTATTTTGGTATTTCCAAATACACAACCTAAAACAAATACTTTTATTTGAACGTTTATTTGTAAAAAAAAACATGTAGTTGACCAAATTGTATTTGAAAGTGTTTTCAAATACTATTTAAATACCTGGGAGTGTTTTTGAGTCAGCATATTTGAGTACTTCAAAACACAATCCCATATTAAATGACTTGTTTTTTCAAATAAAAGGTTATCTGAATACTTGTTTTGAAATGTATTGAAAAGTAATTGAAATACCTGAAATAGTGTTATAACCCAGGTCTGATGACTAGGCCTACACATTTTATACATAGGAGTGACGTTGTACAATCATCACATTTCTCAAAAGGAACAGTTCAAGTGTTACAGCCCCCCGACCCCTAAAATAAACAAATATCTACCCACAAGTTCTTGACAATATAACAATTTAATAGAAAAACCAAACATTTCACTTTCTCTTGTTTAACATTTCATATACATTCCTATATTTGTGTATCTGTGTGCGCTATATAAACTGCAGCTCACGTCATTGTAAAAACCTGGACAGGGAACAACCAAAGTGGTTTAAAACAATAACAAGACAACACAGTCATCAAACTGCCATTTTCATTGTGTGACTATTGACACATAATGGGTTTACATACAATTCACATGTTTCGGCAAGTCTGTGAATTACGCTCACAGTCATGTATACATTATCAGACTTCAAATGAAAGACATACACAATTTTTAAAATGTATTTCCGAACCTTAAAATTCACAGCCCTCTGTTGCCCAATCAGAATTCTTCATTCCCTGTATAAGAGTGTTATAGTGACTTACTAAACATCACAATTGATTTCAGAAAACAAATGTTTGATTCAGATCATATTTATGAATGTCAAACTATCTCGATAAGGATGAACTTTGATTGAATCTACTGCAAAAAAAGAAAAAGAAAAACTGTTAATTTGCCAAACTCACAATCAACATCTACTGCTAAATTGATTATTGGGTCATGTGTTTGGAACATGATTAGAATGACTTGAATTTCAGGCCAAACATCATGGCCTGATTCTGTCATATTGAATGAGGAATCTTGTCAGTTCTAAACAAGACCTTTCTGTCCTGAACAAGATGCCCTGATCAATGTACATCAAAAACAACCTATCACGAAGTAGCAATGGCTACAAAACTGGAAGAGCCAATCAAAAGGCCAGAAAATAAAAACATCAGTCAATCAAATCATTACTATTTCGGGCGTATTTCCATATTCAAGAACAATAATCAAGATAAAAACATGTAGGACAACAAAGAATGGCTTTAAAAAAATAACATCATTCCTGCTTGTAAATTATTGCTTTCCAATGTCTTCTTTTCATTTTCCTTTTCCTAGTGTAAGTAGAAGAGAAAGCACACTTGGGAGGGTGATTGAGGAAGAGTGTGAGAGGAGGAAGAGTGTGCTGGGTAACCCTGGGCAACACAGGAAGGAATACAAACGAGTGAGAAAGGGACCCTGGGATTGCTGTGCATTCAGGTTGAGATCAATAAAGTTATACAAACACCTCCAGTAGACATATAACCGTATATAAACACTTGACTTATATACTGGGTATATGTAGGAATACATCAGGTTGTAGTTTCATATCCCCCTCTTCCTCTCACTAGTCATATCCCCCTCTTCCTCTCACTAGTCATATCCCCCTCTTCCTCTCACTAGTCATATCCCCCTCTTCCTCTCACTAGTCATATCCCCCTCTTCCTCTCAGTAGTCATATCCCCCTCTTCCTCTCACTAGTCATATCCCCCTCTTCCTCTCACTAGTCATATCCCCCTCTTCCTCTCACTAGTCATATCCCCCTCTTCCTCTCACTAGTCATATCCCCCTCTTCCTCTCACTAGTCATATCCCCCTCTTCCCCTCACTAGTCATATCCCCCTCTTTCTCTCACTAGTCATATCCCCCTCTTCCCCTCACTAGTCATATCCCCCTCTTCCTCTCACTAGTCATATCCCCCTCTTCCCCTCACTAGTCATATCCCCCTCTTCCTCTCACTAGTCATATCCCCCTCTTCCCCTCACTAGTCATATCCCCCTCTTCCCTTCACTAGTCATAGACATCTCTCTCCCCTCACTAGTCATAGACATCTCTCTCCCTTCACTAGTCATAGACATCTCTCTCCCTTCACTAGTCATAGACATCTCTCTCCCTTCACTAGTCATAGACATCTCTCTCCCTTCACTAGTCATAGACATCTCTCTCCCTTCACTAGTCATAGACATCTCTCTCCCCTCACTAGTCATAGACATCTCTCTCCCCCTCACTAGTCATAGACATCTCTCTCCCCTCACTAGTCATAGACATCTCTCTCCCTTCACTAGTCATAGACATCTCTCTCCCCCTCACTAGTCATAGACATCTCTCTCCCCCTCACTAGTCATAGACATCTCTCTCAACTTCACTAGTCATAGACATCTCTCTCCCTTCACTAGTCATAGACATCTCTCTCCCTTCACTAGTCATAGACATCTCTCTCCCTTCACTAGTCATAGACATCTCTCTCCCTTCACTAGTCATAGACATCTCTCTCAACTTCACTAGTCATAGACATCTCTCTCCCTTCACTAGTCATAGACATCTCTCTCCCTTCACTAGTCATAGACATCTCTCTCCCTTCACTAGTCATAGACATCTCTCCCCTTCACTAGTCAGACATCTCTACTAGTCACATCTCTCTCCCTTCACTAGTCATAGACATCTCTCTCCCTTCACTAGTCATAGACATCTCTCTCCCTTCACTAGTCATAGACATCTCTCTCCCTCACTAGTCATAGACATCTCTCTCCCTTCACTAGTCATAGACATCTCTCTCCCTCACTAGTCATAGACATCTCTCTCCCTTCACTAGTCATAGACATCTCTCTCCCTTCACTAGTCATAGACATCTCTCTCCCCTCACTAGTCATAGACATCTCTCTCCCTTCACTAGTCATAGACATCTCTCTCCCTTCACTAGTCATAGACATCTCTCTCCCCTCACTAGTCATAGACATCTCTCTCCCTTCACTAGTCATAGACATCTCTCTCCCCCTCACTAGTCATAGACATCTCTCTCCCTTCACTAGTCATAGACATCTCTCTCCCTTCACTAGTCATAGACATCTCTCTCCCTTCACTAGTCATAGACATCTCTCTCCCTTCACTAGTCATAGACATCTCTCTCCCCCTCACTAGTCATAGACATCTCTCTCCCTTCACTAGTCATAGACATCTCTCTCCCTTCACTAGTCATAGACATCTCTCTCCCCCTCACTAGTCATAGACATCTCTCTCCCTTCACTAGTCATAGACATCTCTCTCCCTTCACTAGTCATAGACATCTCTCTCCCTTCACTAGTCATAGACATCTCTCTCCCTCACTAGTCATAGACATCTCTCCCCCTCACTAGTCATAGACATCTCTCCCCCTCACTAGTCATAGACATCTCTCCCCTTCACTAGTCATAGACATCTCTCCCCCTCACTAGTCATAGACATCTCTCTCCCTTCACTAGTCATAGACATCTCTCTCCCTTCACTAGTCATAGACATCTCTCTCCCTTCACTAGTCATAGACATCTCTCTCCCCTCACTAGTCCTAGACATCTCTCTCTCCCTCACTAGTCATAGACATCTCTCCCCCTCACTAGTTATAGACATCTCCTCCTTCACTTCACTAGTCATAGACATCTCTCTCCCTTCACTAGTCATAGACATCTCTCTCCCTTCACTAGTCATAGACATCTCTCTCACTAGTCATAGACATCTCTCTCCTCTCACTAGTCATAGACATCTCTCTCCCTTCACTAGTCATAGACATCTCTCTCCCTTCACTAGTCATAGACATCTCTCTCCCCTCACTAGTCATAGACATCTCTCTCCCTTCACTAGTCATAGACATCTCTCTCCCTTCACTAGTCATAGACATCTCTCTCAACTTCACTAGTCATAGACATCTCTCTCCCTTCACTAGTCATAGACATCTCTCTCCCTTCACTAGTCATAGACATCTCTCTCAACCTCTTCCCTTTACTAGTCATAGACATCTCTCAACCTCACTAGTCATAGACATCTCTCTCCCTTCACTAGTCATAGACATCTCTCTCCCTTCACTAGTCATAGACATCTCCCTTCACTAGTCATAGACATCTCTCTCCCTTCACTAGTCATAGACATCTCTCTCCCCTCACTAGTCATAGACATCTCTCTCCCTTCACTAGTCATAGACATCTCTCTCCCCTCACTAGTCATAGACATCTCTCTCCCTTCACTAGTCATAGACATCTCTCTCCCTTCACTAGTCATAGACATCTCTCTCAACCTCTTCCCTTTACTAGTCATAGACATCATAGACATCATCTCTCCCTTCACTAGTCATAGACATCTCTCTCCCTTCACTAGTCATAGACATCTCTCTCCCCTCACTAGTCATAGACATCTCTCTCCCCTCACTAGTCATAGACATCTCTCTCCCTTCACTAGTCATAGACATCTCTCTCCCCTCACTAGTCATAGACATCTCTCTCAACCTCTTCCCTTTACTAGTCATAGACATCTCTCTCCCTTCACTAGTCATAGACATCTCTCTCCCTTCACTAGTCATAGACATCTCTCTCCCTTCACTAGTCATAGACATCTCTCTCCCTTCACTAGTCATAGACATCTCTCTCCCTTCACTAGTCCTCTTCCCTTTCACTAGTCATAGACATCTCTCTCCCCTCACTAGTCACATCTCTCTCCCTTCACTAGTCATAGACATCTCTCTCCCCTCACTAGTCATAGACATCTCTCTCAACCTCTTCCCTTTACTAGTCATAGACATCTCTCTCCCTTCACTAGTCATAGACATCTCTCTCCCTTCACTAGTCATAGACATCTCTCTCCCTCACTAGTCATAGACATCTCTCTCCCTTCACTAGTCATAGACATCTCTCTCCCTTCACTAGTCATAGACATCTCTCTCCCCTCACTAGTCATAGACATCTCTCTCCCTTCACTAGTCATAGACATCTCTCTCCCCTCACTAGTCATAGACATCTCTCTCCCCTCACTAGTCATAGACATCTCTCTCAACCTCTTCCCTTTACTAGTCATAGACATCTCTCTCCCTCACTAGTCATAGACATCTCTCTCAACCTCTCCCCCTCACTAGTCATAGACATCTCTCCCCCTCACTAGTCATAGACATCTCTCTCCCCTCACTAGTCATAGACATCTCTCTCCCTCACTAGTCATAGACATCTCTCTCCCCTCACTAGTCATAGACATCTCTCTCCCTCACTAGTCATAGACATCTCTCTCCCTTCACTAGTCATAGACATCTCTCTCCCTCACTAGTCATAGACATCTCTCTCCCTCTTCCCTTTACTAGTCATAGACATCTCTCTCCCCTCACTAGTCACAGACATCTCTCTCAACCTCTCCCCCTCACTAGTCATAGACATCTCTCTCCCTCACTAGTCATAGACATCTCTCTCCCTTTCACTAGTCATAGACATCTCTCTCCCTTCACTAGTCATAGACATCTCTCTCCCCTCACTAGTCATAGACATCTCTCTCCCTCACTAGTCATAGACATCTCTCTCCCCTCACTAGTCATAGACATCTCTCTCCCTTCACTAGTCATAGACATCTCTCTCCCTTCACTAGTCATAGACATCTCTCTCCCTTCACTAGTCATAGACATCTCTCTCCCTTCACTAGTCATAGACATCTCTCTCCCTTCACTAGTCATAGACATCTCTCTCCCTCACTAGTCATAGACATCTCTCTCCCTTCACTAGTCATAGACATCTCTCTCCCTTCACTAGTCCTAGACATCTCTCTCCCCTCACTAGTCATAGACATCTCTCTCCCTTCACTAGTCATAGACATCTCTCTCCCCTCACTAGTCATAGACATCTCTCTCAACCTCTTCCCTTTACTAGTCATAGACATCTCTCTCCCCTCACTAGTCACAGACATCTCTCTCAACCTCTCCCCCTCACTAGTCATAGACATCTCTCTCCCCTCACTAGTCATAGACATCTCTCTCTCCCCTCACTAGTCATAGACATCTCTCTCCCCTCACTAGTCATAGACATCTCTCTCCCCTCACTAGTCATAGACATCTCTCTCCCCTCACTAGTCATAGACATCTCTCTCCCCTCACTAGTCATAGACATCTCTCTCAACCTCTTCCCTTTACTAGTCATAGACATCTCTCTCCCTTCACTAGTCATAGACATCTCTCTCCCCTCACTAGTCATAGACATCTCTCTCCCCTCACTAGTCATAGACATCTCTCTCCCCTCACTAGTCATAGACATCTCTCTCCCTTCACTAGTCATAGACATCTCTCTCCCTTCACTAGTCATAGACATCTCTCTCCCTTCACTAGTCATAGACATCTCTCTCCCTTCACTAGTCATAGACATCTCTCTCCCTTCACTAGTCATAGACATCTCTCTCCCCTCACTAGTCATAGACATCTCTCTCCCTTCACTAGTCATAGACATCTCTCTCCCTTCACTAGTCCTAGACATCTCTCTCCCTTCACTAGTCCTAGACATCTCTCTCCCCTCACTAGTCATAGACATCTCTCTCCCTTCACTAGTCATAGACATCTCTCTCCCCTCACTAGTCATAGACATCTCTCTCCCTTCACTAGTCATAGACATCTCTCTCCCCTCACTAGTCATAGACATCTCTCTCCCTTCACTAGTCATAGACATCTCTTTCCCCTCACTAGTCATAGACATCTCTCTCCCCTCACTAGTCATAGACATCTCTCTCCCCTCACTAGTCATAGACATCTCTCTCCCCTCACTAGTCATAGACATCTCTCTCCCTTCACTAGTCATAGACATCTCTCTCCCCTCACTAGTCATAGACATCTCTCTCCCTTCACTAGTCATAGACATCTCTCTCCCTTCACTAGTCATAGACATCTCTCTCAACCTCTTCCCTTCACTAGTCATAGACATCTCTCTCCCCTCACTAGTCATAGACATCTCTCTCCCCTCACTAGTCATAGACATCTCTCTCAACCTCTTCCCTTCACTAGTCATAGACATCTCTCTCAACCTCTTCCCTTCACTAGTCATAGACATCTCTCTCAACCTCTTCCCTTCACTAGTCATAGACATCTCTCTCAACCTCTTCCCTTCACTAGTCATAGACATCTCTCTCCCTTCACTAGTCATAGACATCTCTCTCCCTTCACTAGTCATAGACATCTCTCTCAACCTCTTCCCTTCACTAGTCATAGACATCTCTCTCCCCTCACTAGTCATAGACATCTCTCTCCCCTCACTAGTCATAGACATCTCTCTCAACCTCTTCCCTTCACTAGTCATAGACATCTCTCCCTCTTTTCCACCTGAAACCACCATAACCACATTGATAGGTGACATCGTCAATGTACAAATATAAAAGTGTTCGTATAAATCTGCCTGCGTGAGGACAGTGTCCTTTTGAACATGCTACGTGTTGCTAAGCTAACACAGCGAGGGGAGCAGATAGAGGATATTCACAGGCTTCAGATCAGAATATTCCCATATATAGATCAGAATATATCCCATATATATATATATATATATATATATATATATATATATTCCCACATATTCCCCCAAAGCTGTAGATCACCTGGATTGCCAGAGACTTCAAGTGAATGATTGGACTGATCTATCCATATGATGTACAGACCAGTGGAGCAGCATAGATCTAAACACACAACTGACTCGGTTAGTGAAAGGCCATGTTTGTGTGTTACTGGTGAAGCAGTGCCTGCCTCAGGGCTCAGGTGGGATTGGTGGGTGGGATCTACAACAAATCCACTGGCTGTGGATCTTGGGCAGTGCTAGCTACAGATGTCATTTTACATTTGCCCAACTATCGCTGAACCCTGATCTCTTCTCTCTCTCTCCCCCTTTCACGTGTTTATTGAACCTGCATTTGCATACCTATACTTGATTTCACTCTCTCTTTTCCCCGATTAACTCGCTTTCTCCACCCTGGCAGTACAATCATCTGAGCGATAATTAGACATGCTCTCTTTGGATCACGAAAGGCCAAGAAAGAGAGCAAAGGTGCACCAAATGAGAGAGAAGGAGACATTTGAGAGACAGAGGAGGTAAGTGGAAGAGTGTATGTGGGGTCACTCGTTGAAAGAGGGGTAGATGGGAATCTCAAAGTCATCGTTGTTGAAGTTGGCCGGCTGGTCCAGCATGGCGAGAACATCCTAGAGAGAGAGAAAGATTTAACTTGAAAGCAACATGACAACACATAACAAAAGGTACAGATAGAGACATGGGGAAGAGAAGGACAGATTGATATAGGTGGAGGGAGAGAGACTTACAGGGAAGATGTCAGGCTGGTTGTTCTGTGTGTGGAGGTGCTGCTCTGCCCTGTTCTGAGCCTGCTGCTGGCCCTGCCACTGGGGCCACACTGCCTCCGCTGCCCTGGAGGAGAACTGCTGCCCCGACCCCAAGCCATCTATCATAGACAATGGGCGATTCAGTATCTAACTACACCAGCATAAACAAACACATAAAAACACTGTACTGTAGTTGACACACACACTCTCTCTCTCTCTCTCTCTCTCTCTCTCTCTCTCTCTCTCTCTCTCTCTCTCTCTCTCTCTCTCTCTCTCTCTCTCTCTCTCTCTCTCTCTCTCTCTCTCTCTCTCTCTCTCTCTCTCTCTCTCTCTCTCTCTCTCTCTCTCTCTCTCTCTCTCTCAGGGTCACGTACCGTATCCGTTGGTATTGAGGCTGGCGCGGGGGTTGATATTTGGGTAGTTATCCCCCATGGTGGGGGTCGGAGCGGCAGTGGTGGGCATCGCCCCAAATGAGGAGGAAGAGCCCCCAACAAAACTCCCCATGGCAAACTGGGGAGACAGGGCCTTCCCTGCCTGGGGCACCACCTGCTGGGCGGGTGGTGAACAACACCATGTTATTATTCACACTTTATAAACGTACAAGGTTTCTGTTATACATTTACTGTTGAAACTGTCTGGGTGTGATACTCAAAACACAGATTACACAGGAATAAAAGATGAGGTCCTATACAACGCTAAGATACAGAGATGCAAGAACCTCAGAGCACTCATCCCCATCACGCCAGCTACAGAAAGAACCTCAGAGCACTCATCCCCATCACGCCAGCTACAGAAAGAACCTCAGAGCACTCATCCCCATCACGCCAGCTACAGAAAGAACCTCAGAGCACTCATCCCCATCACGCCAGCTACAGAAAGAACCTCAGAGCACTCATCCCCATCACGCCAGCTACAGAAAGAACCTCAGAGCACTCATCCCCATCACGCCAGCTACAGAAAGAACCTTAGAGCACTCATCCCCATCACGCCAGCTACAGAAAGAACCTCAGAGCACTCATCCCCATCACGCCAGCTACAGAAAGAACCTCAGAGCACTCATCCCCATCACGCCAGCTACAGAAAGAACCTCAGAGCACTCATCCCCATCACACCAGCTACAGAAAGAACCTCAGAGCACTCATCCCCATCACGCCAGCTACAGAAAGAACCTCAGAGCACTCATCCCCATCATGCCAGCTACAGATAGAACCTCAGAGCACTCATCCCCATCATGCCAGCTACAGATGTAGGATTTACATTTCATAACCCTGTTCAAGGAAAACTGTCCTGCAATGCAGCCAAAACTTGTATTGTATTTGAGGTTTAAAAAAATCTTCTGACAATTGTAATTTCCACAAACAAATTATAATAGTCTTAAATTAAGATTCTACATCTGTAGCACTTTGGGCAACAACAGAGGATCTAAACTTCAGGCTGAGTGGACAGCTTCTACCTGCAGCTGCCAGCTGTCTCACCTGGATATTGAAGGGGGGTCTAGCCCCTGCTGCTGGCCCCGGCCAGCTCACCGCTGCCCCTCCCTGTAGGGGGCTGCTGTTGGAGGGGGGTGCCCCGTTCTGACGGGACATCTGAGCCAGCACCTGGCCTGCGGAGTGGGATGGCTGCACCATCTGAGCCATCCCCTGGCCTGCGGAGTGGGATGGCTGCACCATCTGAGCCATCCCCTGGCCTGCGGAGTGGGATGGCTGCACCATCTGAGCCATCCCCTGGCCTGCGGAGTGGGATGGCTGCACCATCTGAGCCATCCCCTGGCCTGGGGAATGGGATGGCTGCACCATCTGAGCCATCCCTACTGACCTGGAATTAGTTCATAACAACATGAAATGACAATCTCTGATTCAGTATACATGGCCCTTAGATCAGTTTCAAACAGTACAACAGAGGCTAGTGGTCATACCTGCTGTATGTTTCGTTGGAGCGGTTGGCAGTGGTGTAGTTGTTGTCCTGAGGGTAGATGGGTGCTCCGGGGGCAGAGGTGGAGGGCAGGAACTTGGCCTGGTCTGGGTTGGGGTACATGGAGGGGTGCATCTCTGCCTTGTCCCTGGTCTTACTGTGGTCAGTTCCAGCTGTGGTCATGGCCTGGACAGGCATCCGACATGGACAACGGTCAACAAGCGGTCAATACTCACTAAAGGCTTGGAGGTAGGTCCAACAATACAACTTTATTGTCCATGTTACAGCGAACAATAGAACGATCACACATACAGTGAGATAAGCACAGGATCAAGCTGCAGTGCAGCACCACTGGATGAGGGGCTTGTTGTGGGGTTGAGGCCCCAGTTAGGTCTGTGTTTTAGTCAGTGCTAGTCTTACCTGTGGAAGTGTAACCTGCCCTGCCTCGTACAGACCATCTCTCCCTCCTCCCCCCAACTCTGCTTGCTGCTGCTGCTGCAACTGTCTGGAAAGGGGGGGAAAGGGAGAGAGACAAAAGAGAGGGAGAAAATAGGGGGTGGTAGAGTGGGTAGAGGGAGAAAAGAGGGGGTGGTAGAGTGTGGTAGAGGGAGAAAAGAGGGAGTGGTAGAGAGTGGTAGAGGGAGAAAAGAGGGAGTGGTTGACAGTGGTAGAGGGAGAAAAGAGGGAGTGGTAGAGAGTGGTAGAGGGAGAAAATAGGGAGTGGTTGAGAGTGGTAGAGGGAGAAAATAGGGAGTGGTAGAGAGTGGTAGAGGGAGAAAAGAGGGAGTGGTTGAGAGTGGTAGAGAGTGGTAGAGAGTGGTAGAGGGAGAAAAGAGGGAGTGGTTGAGAGTGGTAGAGGGAGAAAAGAGGGAGTGGTAGAGAGTGGTAGAGAGTGGTAGAGGGAGAAAAGAGGGAGTGGTAGAGAGTGGTAGAGGGAGAAAAGAGGGAGTGGTTGAGAGTGGTAGAGGGAGAAAAGAGGGAGTGGTAGAGAGTGGTAGAGAGTGGTAGAGAGTGGTAGAGGGAGAAAAGAGGGAGTGGTAGAGAGTGGTAGAGGGAGAAAAGAGGGAGTGGTAGAGAGTGGTAGAGGGAGAAAAGAGGGAGTGGTAGAGAGAGGGAGTGGTAGAGGGTAGAGGGAGAAAAGAGGGAGTGGTAGAGAGTGGTAGAGAGAGAAAAGAGGGAGAAAAGAGGGAGTGGTAGAGAGTGGTAGAGGGAGAAAAGAGGGAGAAAAGAGGGAGTGGTAGAGAGTGGTAGAGAGAGAAAAGAGGGAGAAAAGAGGGAGTGGTAGAGAGTGGTAGAGGGAGAAAAGAGGGAGTGGTAGAGAGTGGTAGAGGGAGAAAAGAGGGAGTGGTAGAGAGTGGTAGAGAGTGGTAGAGGGAGAAAAGAGGGAGTGGTTGAGAGTGGTAGAGGGAGAAAAGAGGGAGTGGTAGAGAGTGGTAGAGGGAGAAAAGAGGGAGAAAAGAGGGAGAAAAGAGGGAGTGGTAGAGAGTGGTAGAGGGAGAAAAGAGGGAGAAAAGAGGGAGTGGTAGAGAGTGGTAGAGAGAGAAAAGAGGGGGAGTGGTAGAGAGTGGTAGAGGGAGAAAAGAGGGAGTGGTAGAGAGTGGTAGAGGGAGAAAAGGGGGGTGGTAGAGAGTGGTAGAGGGAGAAAAGAGGGAGTGGTAGAGAGTGGTAGAGGGAGAAAAGGGGGTGTGGTAGAGAGTGGTAGAGGGAGAAAAGAGGGAGTGGTAGAGAGTGGTAGAGGGTGAAAAGAGGGAGTGGTAGAGAGTGGTAGAGGGAGAAAAGAGGGGGGAGGGTAGAGGGGTGGTAGAGAGTGGTAGGGAGAAAATAGGGAGTGGTAGAGAGTGGTAGGGAGAAAAGGGGGGTGGTAGAGAGTGGTAGGGAGAAAAGGGGGGTGGTAGAGAGTGGTAGAGGGAGAAAGGGGGGAGGGGTGGTAGAGAGTGGTAGAGGGAGAAAAGGGGGGTGGTAGAGAGTGGTAGAGGGAGAAAAGAGGGAGTGGTAGAGAGTGGTAGAGGGAGAAAAGAGGGAGTGGTAGAGAGTGGTAGAGGGAGAAAAGAGGGAGTGGTAGAGAGTGGTAGAGGGAGAAAATAGGGAGTGGTAGAGAGTGGTAAAGGGAGAAAAGGGGGTGGTGTGGTAGAGAGTGGTAGAGGGAGAAAAGAGGGAGTGGTAGAGAGTGGTAGAGGGAGAAAAGGGGGGTGGTAGAGAGTGGTAGAGGGAGAAAAGGGGGGTGGTAGAGAGTGGTAGAGGGAGAAAAGGGGGTGGTAGAGAGTGGTAGAGGGAGAAAAGAGGGAGTGGTAGAGAGTGGTAGAGGGAGAAAAGGGGGTGGTAGAGAGTGGTAAAGGGAGAAAAGGGGGAGTGGTAGAGAGTGGTAAAGGGAGAAAAGAGGGGGAGTGGTAGAGAGTGGTAGAGGGAGAAAAGAGGGAGTGGTAGAGAGTGGTAAAGGGAGAAAAGAGGGAGTGGTAGAGAGTGGTAAAGGGAGAAAAGGGGGGGTGGTGGAGAGAGTGGTAGAGGGAGAAAAGAGGGAGTGGTAGAGAGTGGTAGAGGGAGAAAAGAGGGAGTGGTAGAGAGTGGTAGAGGGAGAAAAGAGGGAGTGGTAGAGAGTGGTAGAGGGAGAAAAGAGGGAGTGGTAGAGGGAGAAAAAAGGGAGTGATAGAGAGTGGTAGAGGGAGAAAAGAGGGAGTGGTAGAGAGTGGTAAAGGGAGAAAAGGGGGGTGGTAGAGAGTGGTAGAGGGAGAAAAGAGGGAGTGGTAGAGAGTGGTAGAGGGAGAAAAGAGGGAGTGGTAGAGAGTGGTAGAGGGAGAAAAGGGGGGTGAAAAGAGGGAGTGGTAGAGAGTGGTAGAGAGTGGTAGAGGGAGAAAAGAGGGAGTGGTAGAGAGTGGTAAAGGGAGAAAAGAGGGAGTGGTAGAGAGTGGTAGAGAGTGGTAGAGAGTGGTAGAGGGAGAAAAGAGGGAGTGGTAGAGAGTGGTAGAGGGAGAAAAGAGGGAGTGGTAGAGAGTGGTAGAGGGAGAAAAGAGGGAGTGGTAGAGAGTGGTAGAGGGAGAAAAGAGGGAGTGGTAGAGAGTGGTAGAGGGAGAAAAGGGGGAGTGGTAGAGAGTGGTAGAGGGAGAAAAGAGGGAGTGGTAGAGAGTGGTAGAGGGAGAAAAGAGGGAGTGGTAGAGAGTGGTAGGGAGAGTGGTAGAGAGTGGTAGAGGGAGAAAAGAGGGTAGTGGTAGAGGGAGAAAAGAGGGAGTGATAGAGAGTGGTAGAGGGAGAAAAGAGGGAGTGGTAGAGAGTGGTAAAGGGAGAAAAGGGGGGGTGGTAGAGAGTGGTAAAGGGAGAAAAGAGGGAGTGGTAGAGAGTGGTAGAGGGAGAAAAGAGGGAGTGGTAGAGAGTGGTAGAGGGAGAAAAGAGGGAGTGGTAGAGAGTGGTAGAGAGTGGTAGAGGGAGAAAAGAGGGAGTGGTAGAGAGTGGTAAAGGGAGAAAAGAGGGAGTGGTAGAGAGTGGTAGAGAGGGAGAGAGTGGGTAGAGGGAGAAAAAAGGGGGGTGGTAGAGAGTGGTAGAGGGAGAAAAGAGGGAGTGGTAGAGAGTGGTAGAGGGAGAAAAGAGGGAGTGGTAGAGAGTGGTAGAGGGAGAAAAGAGGGAGTGGTAGAGAGTGGTAGAGGGAGAAAAGAGGGAGTGGTAGAGAGTGGTAGAGGGAGAAAAGAGGGAGTGGTAGAGAGTGGTAGAGAGTGGTAGAGAGTGGTAGAGGGAGAAAAGAGGGAGTGGTAGAGGGAGAAAAGAGGGAGTGATAGAGAGTGGTAGAGGGAGAAAAGAGGGAGTGGTAGAGAGTGGTAAAGGGAGAAAAGGGGGGGTGGTAGAGAGTGGTAAAGGGAGAAAAGAGGGAGTGGTAGAGAGTGGTAGAGGGAGAAAAGAGGGGTGGTAGAGAGTGGTAGAGGGAGAAAAGAGGGAGTGGTAGAGAGTGGTAGAGAGTGGTAGAGGGAGAAAAGAGGGAGTGGTAGAGAGTGGTAAAGGGAGAAAAGAGGGAGTGGTAGAGGTAACCAAGAGTGGGTAGAGAGTGGTAGAGAGTGGTAGAGGGAGAAAAGAGGGAGTGGTAGAGAGTGGTAGAGGGAGAAAAGATGGAGTGGTAGAGAGTGGTAGAGGGAGAAAAGAGGGGGAGTGGTAGAGAGTGGTAGAGGGAGAAAAGACTGCTGGTAGAGAGTGGTAGAGGGAGAAAAGGGGGAGTGGTAGAGAGTGGTAGAGGGAGAAAAGGGGGGGGTGGTAGAGAGAGAAAAAAGAGTGTTAGCAGTGAGAACAGAAAATATCATTTGTGTCAAGGCCCTCCACCGCTGCTTGGGAAACCAAAACACCTGCCGACCAACAGCACTTGCCCCACCACCAGTCACTATGGTAACCAAGAAGAAAAGAGGAGAGGGGGTTCATTACCAACACCGTGGTCATGATGGATATCTTACTGCTGTTGAGGAGGGAGAGGGGGTTCATTACCAACACCGTGGTCATGATGGATATCTTACTGCTGTTGAGGAGGGAGAGGGGGTTCATTACCAACACCGTGGTCATGATAGATATCTTACTGCTGTTGAGGAGGGAGAGGGGGTTCATTACCAACACCGTGGTCATGATGGATATCTTACTGCTGTTGAGGAGGGAGAGGGGGTTCATTACCAACACCGTGGTCATGATGGATATCTTACTGCTGTTGAGGAGGGAGAGGGGTTCATTACCAACACCGTGGTCATGATGGATATCTTACTGCTGTTGAGGAGGGAGAGGGGGTTCATTACCAACACCGTGGTCATGATAGATATCTTACTGCTGTTGAGGAGGGGGTTCATTACCAACACCGTGGTCATGATAGATATCTTACTGCTGTTGAGGAGGGAGAGGGGGTTCATTACCAACACCGTGGTCATGATGGATATCTTACTGCTGTTGAGGAGGGAGGGGGTTCATTACCAACACCGTGGTCATGATAGATATCTTACTGCTGTTGAGGAGGGAGAGGGGGTTCATTACCAACACCGTGGTCATGATAGATATCTTACTGCTGTTGAGGAGGGAGAGGGGGTTCATTACCAACACCGTGGTCATGATGGATATCTTACTGCTGTTGAGGAGGGAGAGGGGTTCATTACCAACACCGTGGTCATGATGGATATCTTACTGCTGTTGAGGAGGGAGAGGGGTTCATTACCAACACCGTGGTCATGATGGATATCTTACTGCTGTTGAGGAGGGAGAGGGGGTTCATTACCAACACCGTGGTCATGATGGATATCTTACTGCTGTTGAGGAGGGAGAGGGGGTTCATTACCAACACCGTGGTCATGATGGATATCTTACTGCTGTTGAGGAGGGAGAGGGGGTTCATTACCAACACCGTGGTCATGATAGATATCTTACTGCTGTTGAGGAGGGAGAGGGGTTCATTACCAACACCGTGGTCATGATGGATATCTTACTGCTGTTGAGGAGGGAGAGGGGGTTCATTACCAACACCGTGGTCATGATGGATATCTTACTGCTGTTGAGGAGGGAGAGGGGGTTCATTACCAACACCGTGGTCATGATGGATATCTTACTGCTGTTGAGGAGGGAGAGGGGGGTTCATTACCAACACCGTGGTCATGATAGATATCTTACTGCTGTTGAGGAGGGAGAGGGGTTCATTACCAACACCGTGGTCATGATGGATATCTTACTGCTGTTGAGGAGGGAGAGGGGGTTCATTACCAACACCGTGGTCATGATGGATATCTTACTGCTGTTGAGGAGGGAGAGGGGTTCATTACCAACACCGTGGTCATGATAGATATCTTACTGCTGTTGAGGAGGGAGAGGGGGTTCATTACCAACACCGTGGTCATGATGGATATCTTACTGCTGTTGAGGAGGGAGAGGGGGTTCATTACCAACACCGTGGTCATGATGGATATCTTACTGCTGTTGAGGAGGGAGAGGGGGGGGGGAAATCACCCAAAAACAGAAAGGCCCGGTCAAGTCAAGTAACAGAGAGAACAAGAGAATAAAGGGAACAAGAGAGAAATAGAGTTGTAGTCTCCAGTGAAGCAGCAGCAGCAGCCCCAGCTGACCCATGCCAGAGGGGAGGGGGGGGGGGGGTTAAGTGGGTCTCACCTGGCAGCCACCTGCCCTGGGCTGTGGGATACAGGAGGGAAGTTAGGACTGCTCTCCCCCAGCAAGGGGGGCAAAGACACCCCTGAGGACGAGAGGGGGGTGAGGGTGTCCTGAGTCGAGGTTCTACTGGCCCACAACAAAAACAAGGGGTGAGGAGGAAAGGAAGGGAGAGAAAGAAATGGAGGGGAGGTGAACATACTGACAAACACACATCCTGGAGGAGATGACATCACATTTCCTAAGGTGGCTCAACAGATTGGTTAGACAGAGTGGAGATGTTCAGCTGTTGAGGTGGAATAGAGTTGTGGTGTCTATGTGTTGTAGGCGTCTCACACTCAGGTGACTTGCGTTGGTGCAGATAATACGCGCGTGTGTGTGTGTGTGTGTACCTACTTGGCGTTGGTGCAGATAATACGTGTGTGTGTGTGTGTACCTACTTGGTGTTGGTGCAGATAATACGTGTGTGTGTGTGTGTACCTACTTGGCGTTGGTGCAGGTGATGTGTGTACCTACTTGGCGTTGGTGCAGGTGTGTGTGTATGTGTGTGCGTACCCACTTGGCGTTGGTGCAGATGATGTGTGTCTGTGTGTGTATACAGCACCTACTTGACGTTGGCGTTGGTACAGATGATGTGTGTCTGTGTGTGTATACAGCACCTACTTGACGTTGGCGTTGGTACAGATGATTTGTGTCTGTGTGTGTATGTATACAGCACCTACTTGGCGTTGGTACAGATGATGTGTGTCTGTGTGTGTATACAGCACCTACTTGGCGTTGGTGCAGATGATGTGTGTCTGTGTGTGTATACAGCACCTACTTGACGTTGGCGTTGGTACAGATGATGTGTGTCTGTGTGTGTATACAGCACCTACTTGGCGTTGGTACAGATGATGTGTGTCTGTGTGTGTATACAGCACCTACTTGGCGTTGGTGCAGATGATGTGTGTCTGTGTGTGTATACAGCACCTACGTGGCGTTGGTGCAGATGATGTGTGTCTGTGTGTGTATACAGCACCTACTTGACGTTGGCGTTGGTACAGATGATGTGTGTCTGTGTGTGTATACAGCACCTACTTGACGTTGGCGTTGGTACAGATGATTTGTGTCTGTGTGTGTATACAGCACCTACTTGGCGTTGGTACAGATGATGTGTGTCTGTGTGTGTATACAGCACCTACTTGGCGTTGGTGCAGATGATGTGTGTCTGTGTGTGTATACAGCACCTACTTGACGTTGGCGTTGGTACAGATGATGTGTGTCTGTGTGTGTATACAGCACCTACTTGGCGTTGGTACAGATGATGTGTGTCTGTGTGTGTATACAGCACCTACTTGGCGTTGGTGCAGATGATGTGTGTCTGTGTGTGTATACAGCACCTACGTGGCGTTGGTGCAGATGATGTGTGTCTGTGTGTGTATACAGCACCTACTTGACGTTGGCGTTGGTACAGATGATGTACTCTATCTCCTCAGAGAAGGGGTTCTGGAAGGTGAAGGAGCTGGTCCTGATCCAGAGCCAGTCTCTGGTCTTGGACAGGAAGCGGAACATGACGGACAGCACCTGACCCTTCAGCTTGACCACCTGCTGGAAGCTGTCCCTCAGCAGCTCCTGGTCCTCAGGGTGGGCCAGCTCCAAGATGTTCTTACCCAGCAGTTCCTGGGGAACACACACACACACACACACACACACACACACACACACACACACACACACACACACACACACACACACACAACACAGAAAAAGTTAGATCAAGCTTACAGCTGTCACAGAGTTTAAACACATACTGTATCCTGATACACAGTTTAAACACATACTGTATCCTGATACACAGTTTAAACACATACTGTATCCTGATACACAGTTTAAACACATACTGTATCCTGATACACAGTTTAAACACATACTGTATCCTGATACACAGTTTAAACACATACTGTATCCTGATACACAGTTTAAACACATACTGTATCCTGATACACAGTTTAAACACATACTGTATCCTGATACACAGTTTAAACACATACTGTATCCTGATACACAGTTTAAACACATTCTGTATCCTGATACACAGTTTAAACACATACTGTATCCTGATACACAGTTTAAACACATACTGTATCCTGATACACTATGAAATGCGATGCTGGGTGTTTGTCCTACTTTAGCCCCAGGCTGTGAGTGAGGCCTACCTGAGGCTGGTAGCCCACTGTGGCCATGCAGCGGTTGTCTACGAAGGTAAAGAGGCCCTGGCAGTTGTGACGAGAGATGAACTCCACCGGAACGCTGATGCTGTTTATGTCTGTGTCGCTCGGGCAAGAGGTCACCTAGACAACAAAGGGGGAACAAGTGTCTGCAAGATGGTGGTTTTCATGAGCCCATCCAAACATTGGACATTAAGTTGTCCCATCTTACCTGAAGTCTACCGATGGCGACTAGACAGTAGCGACTCCCCTGAATATTGTCTGCTTCCTCATCTGTTAGATTCACCCCTGAAATGCGATCAGGCAAACACGACTCAGTATGCAGCAGTAGTGTATACATTGGATATATGCCGGTACAAAGTGGAGTCGCACTTCAACGGCTCAGACACCAGACGTATGTGGCAGGGTCTACAGGAAATCACGGACTACAAAAAGACAACAAGCCTCGTCACAGACACCAACATCTTGCTTCCAGACAAACTAAACACCTTTTTGCCCGCTATGAAGATAATACAGTGCCACCGTCGCGGCCAACGTGAGTAAAACACTTAAATGTGTTAACTCTTGGATGGCTGATGGCCCAGATGGCATCCCCAGCCGCGTCCTCAGAGCATGCACAGACAGGCTGGTGTGTTTACGGACATATTCAATCGCTCCCTATCTCAGTCTGATGTCCCCGCTTCAAGATGGCCACCATTGTTCCTGTACCCAAGAAGGCAAAGATAACTGAACTAACTGACTACCGCCCCGTAGCACTCACTTCTGTCATCATGAAGTGCTTTGAGAGACTAGTCAAGGACCATATCACCTCCACCTTACCGGCCACCCTAGACCCATACCCCCCCAACAGGTCCTCAGGCGATTCAAGCCTTCACACTGCCACAAGAGGAATACCTATGTAAGAATGCTGTTCATTGACTACAGCTCAGCATTCAACACCATAGTACCCTCCAAGCTCAAAATTAAGCTTGAGGCCCTGGGTCTCAACTAGAGGTCGACCGATTAATCGGAATGGCCGATTAAATAGGGCCGATTCAAGTTTTCATAGCAATCGGTAATCAGTATTTTTGGACACAGATTGGCCGATTAATTTTTTTACACCTTTATTTAACTAGGCAAGTCAGTTAACAACACATTCTTATTTTCAATGATGGCCTAGGAACGGTGGGTTAACTGCCTTGTTCAGGGGCAGAACGACAGATTTTTACCTCGTCAGCTCGGAGATTCGTTTTTGCAACCTTCCGGTTACTAGTCCAACGCTCTAACCACCTGCCTTACATTGCACTCCACGAGGAGACTGCGTGGCAGGCTGACTACCTGTTACACGAGGGCAGCAAGAAGCCAAGGTAAGGTGCTAGCTAGCATTAAACGTATCTTACAAAAGCAATCTTAACATAATCACTAGTTAACTACACATGGTTGAGGATATTACTAGTTTATCTAGAGTGTCCTGCGTTGCATTTAATCGATGCGGTGCCTGTTAATTTCTCATTGAATCACAGCCTACTTCGCCAAACGGGTGATGATTTAACAAGCGCATTTGCGAAAAAAGCACTGTCATTCACCAATGTACCATAAACATCAATGCCTTTCTTTAATATCAATACACTGCCTGCCCTCCACGACACCTACAGCACCCGATGTCACAGGAAGGCCAAAAAGATCATCAAGGACAACAACCACCCGAACCACTGCATGGTCACACTGCTACCATCCAGAAGGCGAGGTCAGTACAGGTGCATCAAAGCTGGGACCGAGAGAATGAAAAACATCTTCTGTCTCAAGGCCATCAGACTGCTAAACAGCAATCACTAACTCAGAGAGGCTGCTGCCTACATTGAGACCCAATCACAGGACAATTTAATAAATGGATCACTAGTCACTTTAAACAATGCCACTTTAAATAATGTCACTTCAATAATGCTTACATATGTTACATTACTCATATCATATGTATATACTGTATTTTATACCATCTATTGCATCCTGCCTATGCCGCACGGCCATCGCTCATCCATATAATTATATGTACATATTCTCATTCACCCCTTTAGATTTGTGTGTATTAGATAGTTGTTGGGGAATTGTTAGATTACATGTTAGATATTGCTGCAGTCGGAACTAGAAGCACAAGCATTTCGCTACACTCGCATTAACTTCTTCGAGATAGGGGGTGCTCTTTCAATTTTTGGATAAAAAACGTTCCCGTTTTAAACAAGATTTTTTGTCACGAAAAGATGCTCGACTATGCATGCAATTGACAGCTTTGGAAAGAAAAAACTCTGACGTTTCCAAAACTGCAAAGATATTATCTGTGAGTGCCCCAGAACTAATGCTACAGGCGAAACCAAGATTAATTTTCATACAGGAAATGGTCCAGATTTTGAATGTCCTGTGTTCCAATGTCTCCTTATATGGCTGTGAATGCGCCAGGAATGAGCCTGCACTTTCTGTCGTTTCCCCAAGGTGTCTGCAGCATTGTGACGTATTTGTAGGCATATCATTGGAAGATTGACCATAAGACACTACATTTACTAGGTGCCCGCCCGGTGTCCTCCGTCAAAATTATTGCGTAATCTCCAGGTCCATGCTCGTTCCATTTTCTTCAGAGAAAGTCAACTGCCACGAATGATTTATCATCGATAGATATGTGAAAAACACCTTGAGGATTGATTCTAAACAACGTTTGCCATGTTTCTGTCGATATTATGTAGTTAATTTGGAAAAAAGTTTGCATTGTAATGACTTAATTTTCATTTTTTTTCTTACCCAAACGAGATGAACAGAATGGAGCGATTTGTCCTACACAAATAATATTTTTGGAAAAACTGAACATTTGCTATCTAACTGAGAGTCTCCTCATTGAAAACATCTGAAGTTCTTCAAAGGTAAATGATTTTATTTGAATGCTTTTCTTGTTTTTGTGAAAATGTTGCATGCTGAATGCTAGGCTTAATGCTATGCTAGGCTATCAATACTCTTACACAAATGCTTGTTTAGCTATGGTTCAAAAGCATATTTAGAAAATCTGAGATGACAGTGTTGTTAACAAAAGGCTAAGCTTGAGAGCAAATATATTTATTTCATTTAATTTGCGATTTTCATGAATAGTTAACGTTGCGTTATGGTAATGATCTTGAGGCTATAAATAGGATCCCGGATACGGGATTGCTCGTCGCAACAGGTTAACATCTGCTAACCATGTGTATGTGACCAATAAAATTTGATTTGATATAAGAGCTATGCCATAGGTTAGTTAGTTACCTGTGGGGGGCCAGGACTTGATGTATCCAGTGCAGTGGACCACCACATACTGAGGCTCTCCATCCTTGGGTTGGCCCAGACCATTCCTACAGGGGAGAACACTACCAGTCAAGGCATAGTTCACTGAAACTGAAATATGACATTTACATAAGTATTCAGACCCTTTACTCAGTTGTTGAAGCCCCTTTGGCAGCGATTAGACGCTGCAAGCTTGGCACACCTGTATGTGGGGAGTTTCTCCCATTCTTCTCTGCAGATCCTCTCAAACCCCGTCAGGTTGGATGGGGAGCGTTGCTGACCAGTTCTTTTCATGTATCTCCAAAGATGTTAGATTGGGTTCAAGTCCGGGCTCTGGCTGGGCCACTCAAGGACATTCAGAAACTTGTCCCGAAGCCACTCCTGCATTGTCTTGGCTGTGTGCTTAAGAGTCATCGTCCTGTTGGAAGGTGAACCTTCGCCGCAGTCTGAGCTCTCAGGAGCAGGTTTTCATCAAGGATCTCTCTGTACTTTGCGCTGTTCATCTTTCCCTCGATACTGACTAGTCTCATAGTCCCTACCATTGAAAAACATCCCCACCGTATGCTGCCACCACCATGCTTCACCATAGGGATGGTGTCAGGTTTCCTCCAGGCGTGACGCTTGGCATTCAGGCCATAGTTCAATCTTGGTTTCATCAGAACAGACAATCTTGTTTCTCATGGTCTGAGAGTCATCTAAATGCCTTTTGGCAAACTCCAAGCGGGCTGCCATGAGCCTTATACTGAGGAGTGGCTTCTGTCTAGCCACTCAACCATAAAGGACTGATTAGTGGAGTGCTGCAGAGATGGTTGTCCTTCTGGAAGATTCTCCCATCTCCACAGAGGAGCTGTCAGTGTTCTTGGTCACCTCCCTGACCAAGGACCTTCTCCCCCGATTACTCAGTTTGGCCGGGTGGCCAGCTCTAGGAAGAATCTTGGTGGTTCCAAACTTCTTCCATTCAAGAATGATGGAGGCCACTGTGCTCTTGTGGAACTTCAATGCTGCAGAAATATTTTGGGACCTTTCCCCAGATTTGTCTCTGGTACCTCTAGACAATCCTGTCTCTGAGCTCTATAGACAATTCGTTCAACAACTGTCAATTCCTTCAACAACTGTGGTTTGAATTTTGCTCTGACATGCACTGTCAACTGTGGGACCTTTTATAGACAGGCGTGTGCCTTTCCAAATCATGTCCAATCAACTGAATTTACCACAGGTGGACTCCAATCAAGTTGTAGAATCATCTCAAGGATGGTCAATGGAAACAGGATGAACCTGAGCTCAATTCCGAGTCTCATAGCAGAGGGTCTGAATACTTATGTAAAGGTATTTGTTTTTTATTTTAATAAATGTGCAAAAATGTATAAAAGCCTGTTTTCGATTTGTCATAATGGTATTATGTGTAGATTGATGAGGAAAAGTGTATATTTAATACATTTTAAAACAAGGATGTAACATAACAAAATGTGGAAAAGGTCAAGGGGTCTGAATACTTTCCGAATGCACTTTTACAGTAAAATATACAAGAATGATCTCACCTGTTCCTGCTCCGCAGGAAATTCAATCTGTTCATAGACATGGGCTCCACTGGACATGAACCACATCTACAAACACACACATTTCAGAATACACACGCCCAACACAGGTGCATACAGCCATATACACATGCAAGCTCATCACACACACCTCATCCTACATATGAAGGATCGTCTGGCTCCCATACACATCCTGACGGAGGACTGCTGTCCCTCCTTCTTAACTGTTCCTGTCTTCAGGTCTAACATCCTCCCTGAGAAAGAGAGAGAAGGGTCGTTACCCACAGTCATTAGTGTTGTGTGTGTCTCCTACCTGTATTATAACTCTCTGCAGTACAGAGCTGCTCCTGTAGTTAATCTGTATTATAACTCTGCAGAACAGAGCTGCTCCTGTAGTTCATCTGTATTATAACTCTGCAGTACAGAGCTGCTCCTGTAGTTCATCTGTATTATAACTCTGCAGTACAGAGCTGCTCCTGTAGTTCATCTGTATTATAACTCTGCAGAACAGAGCTGCTCCTGTAGTTCATCTGTATTATAACTCTGCAGAACAGAGCTGCTCCTGTAGTTCATCTGTATTATAACTCTGCAGTACAGAGCTGCTCCTGTAGTTCATCTGTATCACCTGTATTATAACTCTGCAGTACATAGCTGCTCCTGTAGTTCATCTGTATTATACCTCTGCAGTACATAGCTGCTCCTGTAGTTCATCTGTATTATAACTCTGCAGAACAGAGCTGCTCCTGTAGTTCATCTGTACCACCTGTATTATAACTCTCTGCAGTACAGAGCTGCTCCTGTAGTTCATCTGTATTATATCTCTCTGCAGTACAGAGCTGCTCCTGTAGTTCATCTGTACCACCTGTATTATAACTCTCTGCAGTACAGAGCTGCTCCTGTAGTTCATCTGTACCACCTGTATTATAACTCTCTGCAGTACAGAGCTGCTCCTGTAGTTCATCTGTACCACCTGTATTATAACTCTCTGCAGTACAGAGCTGCTCCTGTAGGTCATCTGTATTATAACTCTCTGCAGTACAGAGCTGCTCCTGTAGTTCATCTGTACCACCTGTATTATAACTCTGCAGAACAGAGCTGCTCCTGTAGTTCATCTGTACCACCTGTATTATAACTCTCTGCAGTACAGAGCTGCTCCTGTAGTTCATCTGTATTATATCTCTCTGCAGTACAGAGCTGCTCCTGTAGTTCATCTGTATTATAACTCTCTGCATTACAGAGCTGCTCCTGTAGTTCATCTGTACCACCTGTATTATAACTCTGCAGAACAGAGCTGCTCCTGTAGTTCATCTGTACCACCTGTATTATAACTCTCTGCAGTACAGAGCTGCTCCTGTAGTTCATCTGTACCACCTGTATTATAACTCTCTGCAGTACAGAGCTGCTCCTGTAGTTCATCTGTACCACCTGTATTATAACTCTCTGCAGTACAGAGCTGCTCCTGTAGTTCATCTGTACCACCTGTATTATAACTCTCTGCAGTACAGAGCTGCTCCTGTAGTTCATCTGTACCACCTGTGTGTACCTGTATTGTTACTCTCTGCAGTAGAGAGCTGCTCTCGTAGTTTGTCTCCGTCGTCCGGGTGGAGCTGGTCGTAGAGTGAGGAGCCTAGCCAGTCGGACTGTGATTGGTTAAGAACAGGGGTCAGGGAGTCTGACACGTAGACGACCCGCCCACTCTCACACGACACCACAAACAGGAAGCCATCAGCAGCTTCCAGGATCAGGTGCTTCAGCTCCTACAAAGAGAGAGATGGGGAGAGAGAGAGGAAAGGAGAGGTAGAGGAGAGAGAGAACGATGGAGGGAGAGATGACATGGAAGATACACTCAGCTATTATTGTGCAACAAACACACATGATAACATTTCCCCCTTTTCATCTCTCAGCCCCCTCTCCTCCCTTTCCTTCCTCCCTCCCTCTCTTTCTCTAACCTGGTCGGTGAGGAAGGATGGTTTGTATGTCCCGTCTGCTGCAGTGTTGCCGCTCCCTCTCAGAGACTTCATGTGGGACACGGCCATGCGCAGGATGGTCAGCTTATCTGGTTTCCGTGCCAACGCGCTGCAGGTGGGAACCATGTCCGACAGCTCTGTGATGTAAGCAGTCATCTTGTTCCTCCGCCGCCGCTCTATCTCACTGTGGTTCTCCCTGGAGCGAGGGAATGAGGGAGGAGAGGAAGAGAGGAGAGTAGGAGGAGGGACAGGGATGGTGTAGAGATGGGAAGAAATAGGAGGGGCAGAGAGTAAGAGGTAGAGGAGGGATGGGGTGAGGTGGAGAGAAAGAGGGAGGGATATAAATGGGAAGAGGTGTGCAGGTAGGTGGACAACATGGAGTAGAGTTTAGTGTTGGCGTAACCAAATGATATTTGCAGATTAGGATGAGATAGATGGAACAAGCATGGATTGATAAATATAACAAGGAGTGAATGATCCATCAATACGACAGATAAATGTTGAGATCGAGATAGAGAGAACCTGGTCTTTCAAAGCGAGACGGAGTGATAGAGGAGAGGAAGTGCTGAAAGAAAAAGACTTCAGAGATCCTGAGAGGGAGAAGCAGAGGGGGAAGGAGGGAGAGAAAGGGGTTGTGCTCAGAAGAAAGGGATTGATAGGAGTGAACAGGTGTCCCTGAGCTCAGTGGTTAGTAGTAGTGACAATAATCACAGTGGTGTGATAGAGAATCTGGTGTCTCGGGATGTGTGTGTAACGGATGTGAAACGGCTAGCTTAGTTAGCGGTGTGCGCTAAATAGCGTTTCAATCGGTTACGTCACTTGCTCTGAGACCTTGAAGTAGTAGTTCCCCTTGCTCTGCAAGGGCCGCGGCTTTTGTGGAGCGATGGGTAACGACGCTTCGTGGGTGACTGTTGTTGATGTGTGCAGAAGGTCCCTGGTTCGCGCCCGGGTATGGGCGAGGGGACGGTTTAAAATTATACTGTTACATTGATGCTGCTGACCCGGATTACTGGTTGCTGCGGAAAAAAAAGAAGGAGGAAGGTCAAAAGGGGGGTGAGTGTAACGGATGTGAAACGGCTAGCTTAGTTAGCGGTGTGCGCTAAATAGCGTTTCAATCGGTTACGTCACTTGCTCTGAGACCTTGAAGTAGTAGTTCCCCTTGCTCTGCAAGGGCCGCGGCTTTTGTGGAGCTATGGGTAACGATGCTTCGAGGGTGACTGTTGTCGTTGTGCGCAGAAGGTCCCTGGTTCGCGCCCGGGTATGTGCGAGGGGACGGTTTAAAATTATACTGTTACATGTGCATGCAGAATATCTGTATTATACACACGCACAAACACGCACCAACAACCTCCTTATTCTACCTGGCAAATCGCTCTTTGTCTCCTCCTCCTTCATCATCATCACACCTGGTCAAAGACAGAGAAGATCTGACATCAAAACAACCAACACAGTACAGTCAGATCAGATAGAGAGATGAGAGAGAACAAGAAAGAGCGAGAGACAGGTGTCAGTCCTACCTGAAGAGCTTGCTTCCATCATCATCATCATCATCGAAGTCTGGCCTGTGAGGAAGTAGACAGAATCCATGTTTGTAAAGTTAACACACAAGAATGGATCAACAACTTATCGGTGCGATTCTGATTCTGCATCTATGGACCACTTCTACCCTGTGCTGTCATAGCTATAGACCGCCTGTTAAAGTTGTGACATAGTGATTGACTGATTCATTGGCATTGTATACTATACTCACGCAGCTCGTCTCTTATTGGACCCTTTTGGCACAACAGCACTGCTGCTTGCCTGGGCCTCACCGGAGTCATCTGGTATGTCTGCCACACACACACACACACACACACACACACACACACACACACACACACACACACACACACACACACACACACACACACACACACACACAGATAAATTACTCAAGGTAACGTTACACGGTGTTACAAGTGTATCCACTTCAGTAACACAACTGTGTTTAATTTATTTAGCCATAAACGTATCTACCGGGACATATGTTGCTCCAGACAGCCATGTAGTAACACACCTGAGTCAACTAACGTTAATCAACCAATCGTAAGAATTGATTAGACGAATAAAATGAAAGTGTGTGAATGCTGGATTGAATCATGCAGCTTTCCAAGCCAGAGCATGTGACCACTGCAGTTGTGAGTATAGCGAGCTAGCTATTGCCTCTCTGGTAATGAAACTGGCTATGCGTTAACTTACCTAGCCACAAAGCTAGCTCGCTAACAAATACTGTAGCTACAACTAACTCGCTAGCTATGCTAAGCCAAGCAGAATAAGCTAACTGCCAGCTGGCCAAAAAAGCTAATCATTCATTCAAAATAACACTTGTTTTGATGAAATATTGACACAAACTAGCTTGCTAGTTAATAGCTAACTTATCTGAGCATAACCTACGCAAGTATGTCACCGAGCAAGCTAGCTAAAAATGATATAACTAGCTAAGCTAACATGGCGAGTTGGCAACATTAACATCAGGTCATGCCAGCTAAATGTAAGACAAGCTATTTGCCAATGTTAGTAACTAACTTGCTAACTACGATGTTGCAAGACAGAAACGTCAATAGCTAGCTAAGTAGCTAGCTAGTTAAATTATTCAATTCAAAGTAAAATATTCAGTTAGCTTGCTTTCGCTGGCCAGTTAGTTTAGCCCCAGCTGAGCTATCTCGCTCCCTACTGCTGTCATCAGACGCAATCTGGAGAAAGTGACAGATTCGGTCAAAGGGCCACGGATCGCCAATTTTCCATCTGCATTATCACCTGTAACATTTGAACTTATTCCCACAAGTTTAAAACTTTACTGTACCTGGGTTAGAAGAGTCCATGTCCGGGTTGAATAACATAAACAAACCCAAATTATTGTAAACTGCGGAAATTTCCTTAGTCCACAATCCTCTCAGATTTACGGATTTTAACTATATCAGTAAATAAAGAGGCGACGTCATGACTCGTGTTTCTTCATCATCAGCTAGTGGGGGAAATGACAAAATAAGAACTAAAGTATCTATTTTCCTGTTTTCGCCGTTTAGAAACCGTCTAGATCCAAGATGGCGTTCACGGCTAATATCAATAACTGCATAGGCTTTAGCTATGTAACACTTTTCTTCAATCATTAGCGGGATACAAGTGACATCCAATAGGAGGGCAACCCCAATGTTTGACCACTTACACAGAATCACAGGCCAGAACCATCTGTATAATATTTGATTTGAGTCCAAGCAAGATCTTAACCTTTAAGATTATTTGAGTGATGTGTTATACTCACATTATAATGTAATAAACCTACTATCCCTATTTCAGAAACGTATTGTATGTGTGTACACTAACATAAGTGCACAATATACAATCCCTGTGTTTATAGAAGGTTATAGGCCTCAGTACCTAAACCAAGACATAGGAAACCTATAGATACTCTCCCCTTATCCATCAGTGAGGAGAACTTCATAATTTGAGTGAGTAAAACAAACATTGGAGTAGACAGGTTTGGCGTAGTGATTCATGATCGTTGTTTTTATTATTAATGATAATACTTAAGCATCATAATACACACAAAATAACACTGTAATTACGTGACTGTTGTTTTTCCAAAGCAACGGGGGAAGAGAGGAAGATTGGTCAAGGTTAGTACAAATGAACGAGGGTTGGAATGGGGATGTGAAAGGCTGTGAGGGGAGGTTCTCAGAATGAGGGAGGAGATGGATGAGTAGAAGGAGTGGGGAAAAATAAGAAGCTAAAGAAAGAGGGAGAAAGGATGAATGAGGATGAGAGGAGCTGAAGAAGGTAGAAAGGTGAGAGGGTAGGCTATCCCATACATTACAGATAAGGCACTTAACATACAACAACAATTGAAAATATATAATGATAAAAATACAACACTTCCATTGTTCCATGTATCATATTTTTGCTTACTGAGCAATTGAGTTGCTAAAATCCAAACTCAAGAAAAATCCGAACTTTTCTGAAACAATGATGTCAAACATGAAACATGACTGTAAACCTGTTTCTCAAAGGAATCATACCGCAAATCACTCTAGAATAACAGAAAAACATATACCACACACACGGGATAATCTCATCCGGGGCAGTATGGCCTAAAAAATCTGCCCTAAATAAAGCCTAAATTACAATGGCCCTTTCCAGTCTCCTGAGAAGAAATGTCCTGTTCTGACCAACCAATCCAGACCCCGATGAATATCCATCATGATGCATGATATCATCAGTGTGGGTCAGGATTCTACTGGATCATTGTGCCCAGAAACAGATTGGACTGGACCAAACCAGACTGGCATTCAACTCTGCAAACATTTGCAGAAAACTTTAGTCCTTACAGGGTCATTGTTGGAAGAAATAGTACACAATCAAGTGTTTTCAATAGAATAGAACAGTTCGCTCCTGTTGTCGAACATTCTTGGTGAATTGGATTGTTGGTGGGTGCTCAGAGTTGGGAGCTTCATAATCGTTAGCGGAGTTGAATGCATCTCTAGTCGATGACATGCGTCATACCACACTGCAATGAAACCACAACTGGTCCATACTGGTCTAACAGTTAAAATATTGCTGTTGTTTTTTGCCTTTACATTTACAATGGCAATTTTTGTTTTGCAAAAACTATTGAAATATACTGAAAATAAAGTTCTGCCTGTGTAAAACTGTTTGATAAGAAGTATTTTCCTCTCCGATGTCAACGGAGAGTGTCTACAGACAGAGCGTTACCACTGGCACATACACATGACATCAGCAGAGGAAGGAGAGCATCATTCAGAATCAGCAGAATCTCAATACACCTCCCAAAACGATTTAACACTTTGTTTGAAGGACTGCTTATAAGCTGCTTATAAACATGATTACATTGTTTATGAACCAGTTATTCACATTATTACATTGTTTATTAACCATTCAATAAGGCAGTTTATTAACCATTCAATAAAGCAGTTTATTAACAGGCCCTCAAATCAAGGTCCATACAGTGCAGTATTTAAACCCATGCTACCAGTGAGGGAGACAACCAGACTCCCTCACTATCTTACTGCATGGCTTCTACAAGCTTAGAGGTGTCCCAAACAACGCCCATTCAGATGCACTACAGGAGCTGAGCAGAAAAAAACACAATTGCATAGAAACATAAAAACCAGGGCCGGCGAATCTGTATGTCAGCCCCAAATCAACATTCACACAAGGACACATTCACATGATTGTGTATTTGTGTGTCAGGTTAAATCTTGTTGTGTCTCTTTTCTAAAGTCTGTCTTTCATGGCAACTGGAGTATTGGACATAAAGGCACATGGACAAAACATGCTTATAGCAGGTTGAGCAACAACAAGGTAAGTGAAAAATAACAGAACAAGGTAAAAGCACCATAGTCTGGCTGTAAGGCACATGAGTACAGTAAGAAGAGCCATACTAGAAGCAGCATCACACTTTCTCCCCTTCCTTCTCTTCTCCCCTTCCTTCTCTTCTCCCCTTCCTTCTCTTCTTCCTTCTCCCCTTCTCTTCTCCCCTTCCTTCTCTTCTCCCCTTCCTTCTCTTCTCCCCTTTCTTCTCTTCTCCCCTTTCTTCTCTTCTTCCTTCTCCCCTTCCTTCTCTTCTCCCCCTCCTTCTCTTCTTCCCTTCCTTCTCTTCTCCCCTTCCTTCTCTTCTCCCCTTCCTTCCCTTCTTCCCTTCCTTCTCTTCTCCCCCTCCTTCTCTTCTCCCCTTTCTTCTCTTCTCCCCTTTCTTCTCCCCTTCCTTCTCTTCTCCCCTTCCTTCTCTTCTCCCCTTCCTTCCCTTCTTCCCTTCATTCTCATCATTCTCATCATTCTCATCATTCTGTCCTCTCTTCTCCATTCACATCCTTTTGAACACTCTTTCAGAGGGACTGAAATCACACAGACGTTCCCAATGCTATTTCTTAACTTGTGTGTGTGTGTGTGTGGGGAGTTATTCTCATGAAACCAGTTTTAAAATGTCTGGAACAAATTGAGTTACAAAACTATGATGCATCTGCAAAAATCAACTATCATTCTTAGGACTAAGATGTCTAGTTTTAGGGGAAAATGTCATGTAAAAAAAAATAAAAATGCATTTTCATTACTGAAATGCCTCCTGATTAAATTCATGGTAATTTTATAAAAATACATATTTAGAAAAACCTAACTTATTTAAATAAAACAAAATATGTTACTGTAGTTTCTCCATAAATTATAAAAATTGTATACTAGTTGAAGTTTACATTAAACTATAATATTTATTACATACAAGCAGTGTCTGTGGATATGTCTCATTACCATTTATTTCAAGTTCCTATAAAACTCCAGTTTTTAAATAAACATTTCTTCACCCATGATGCATCATCTAGAGTAGTCCTTAGAAAACAGCTAAAGAGATCAAATTGGGAAAAAGTCTGATTTTCATTTTATAATAATTGTAATTTAAAATGATTTGTCTCAGGCATTTTCATTAGGGAAGCAATGTTAAACAAATATATAAATATTGACTTATAACTTTTTTGGACAAAAACGAATGAGAATTTTATGAAAATGTTAGTATAATATCTGATTTTTAAAAAAACAAATAATTATGAAATAGATATGTATAGATCTTACTCTGTTATTCAAGAGGACATTTTGTGAAAAATGTGAGAATTACCCGTGTGTGTGTGTGTGTTATTAATGGACTATAATAACAGGTCCATGCCAATTAATGTAGTATATCCAAAATTGTGTGTGTGATTGAGTGTTTATAATGTAGAACAGTGTATTTAACCACAGGTACAGGTCTACCTGTAGTTCTCAGGCTTTAGGAATGCCTTTCCTTCTCCTTCGTCCATTTTCCTTACCACTCTGTCCCTTTCCTCTGCTCTCCATCTCTCCCTTTCCTCTGCTCTCCATCTCTCCCTTTCCCCTTCCCTCCATCTCTCCCTTTCCCCTTCCCTCCATCTCTCCCTTTCCCCTTCCCTCCATCTCTCCCTTTCCCCTTCCCTCCATCTCTCCCTTTCCCCTTCCCTCCATCTCTCCCTTTCCCCTTCCCTCCATCTCTCCCACTCTGCTGAGTGAGGGATGTGAATTCTTCACACTCTTACTTCCTGGCACACGTTTTCATTACTCCGTCTTGCGGTGGTTGTTGTGAGCGGCGTGACCATTCTGCACCACACCTTTCTTCTCCACCCCCTCCTCTTCCTCCCCTGACTCGTCAGTCTCTTCTTTATCGCTCCTCTCGTCCTCCACCTTTTCCTGAAGCAAAAGGAGAGAAAGAAAGAGAGGTGTGTTTAGAAACATGTCATCCGTCCAGAGACGATACTTTTCCTTTCCACAAACTGAACCCAAACCAGACTGCTGCTCTTTATCATCTGGGCTTTCCAACACATATCAACGTGTGATTTCTGAATAAACTTTCTCTCTCCTCCACCCACCCCTCCTCTCCCAGTCTCTCTCCTCCACCTACCCACCCCTCCTCTCCCAGTCTCTCTCCTCCACCTACCCACCCCTCCTCTCCCAGTCTCTCTCCTCCACCTACCCACCCCTCCTCTCCCAGTCTCTCTCCTCCACCCTCCCCTCCTCTCCCATTCTCTCTCCTCCACCCTCCCATCCCTCCTCTCCCAGTCTCTCTCCTCCACCTACCCACCCCTCCTCTCCCAGTCTCTCTCCTCCACCCTCCCACCCTCCTCTCCCATTCTCTCTCCTCCACCCTCCCACCCCTCCTCTCCCGGTCTCTCTCCTCCACCCTTCCACCCCTCCTCTCCCAGTCTCTCTCCTCCACCTACCCACCCCCTTTCCCAGTCTCTCTCCTCCACCCACCCACCCCTCCACTCCCAGTCTCTCTCCTCCACCCACCCACCCCTCCACTCCCAGTCTCTCTCCTCCACCCACCCACCCCTCCACTCCCAGTTTCTCTCCTCCACCCACCCACCCACTCCTTCTCTCCCAGTCTCTCTCCTGCACCCACCCACCCACCCACCCACCCACCCACTCCTTCTCTCACAGTCTCTCTCCTGCACCCACCCACCCACCCACTCCTTCTCTCCCAGTCTCTCTCCTCCACCCTCCCACCCCTCCTCTCCCAGTCTCTCTCCTCCACCCTCCTACCCCTCCTCTCCCAGTCTCTCTCTTCCACCCTCCCACCCCTCCTCTCCCAATCTCTCTCCTGCAGGATGCGCGTTCAGTGCTGTAATGGCTGTGTATGTAGTGTTGTCAGAATGTGTGTTCAGTGTTGTCAGGATGTGTGTGTAGTGTTGTCAGGATGTGTATGTGTAGTGTTGTCAGGGTGTGAGGGTGTGTGTGTGTGTTGTGTGGTGTGTGTGTGTGTGTGTGTGTGTGTGTGTGTGTGTGTGTGTGTGTGTGTGTGTGTGTGTGTGTGTGTGTGTGTGTCAGGGTGTGTGTGTGTAGTGTTGTCAGGGTGTGTGTGCAGTGTTGTCAGGGTGTGTGTGTGTGTAGTGTTGTCAGGGTGTGTGTGTGTAGTGTTGTCAGGGTGTGTGTGTGTGTGTGTGTAGTGTTGTCAGGGTGTGTGTGTGTAGTGTTGTCAGGGTGTGTGTGTGTAGTGTTGTCAGGGTGTGTGTGTGTGCAGTGTTGTCAGGGTGTGTGTGTGTGTAGTGTTGTCAGGGTGTGTGTGTGTAGTGTGTTGTCAGGGTGTGTGTGTGTAGTGTTGTCAGGGTGTGTGTGTGTGTGTGTGTGTGTGTGTGTGTGTGTGTGTGTGTGTGTGTGTGTGTGTGTGTGTGTGTGTCTGTGTAGTGTTGTCAGCGTGTGTGTGTGCATAGTTGTCAGGGTGTGTGTATGTAGTGTTGTCAGGGTGTGTGTGTGTAGTGTTGTCAGGGTGTGTGTGCAGTGTTGTCAGGGTGTGTGTGTGTGTAGTGTTGTCAGGGTGTGTGTGTGTAGTGTTGTCAGGGTGTGTGTGTGTGTGTAGTGTTGTCAGGGTGTGTGTGTGTAGTGTTGTCAGGGTGTGTGTGTGTGCAGTGTTGTCAGGGTGTGTGTGTGTGTAGTGTTGTCAGGGTGTGTGTGTGTAGTGTTGTCAGGGTGTGTGTGTGTGTAGTGTTGTCAGGGTGTGTGTATGTAGTGTTGTCAGGGTGTGTGTGTGTAGTGTTGTCAGGGTGTGTATGTGTAGTGTTGTCAGGGTGTGTGTGCAGTGTTGTCAGGGTGTGTGTGTGTGTAGTGTTGTCAGGGTGTGTGTGTGTGTAGTGTTGTCAGGGTGTGTGTGTGTGTGTGTGTAGTGTTGTCAGGGTGTGTGTGTGTAGTGTTGTCAGGGTGTGTGTGTGTGCAGTGTTGTCAGGGTGTGTGTGTGTGCAGTGTTGTCAGGGTGTGTGTGTGTGTAGTGTTGTCAGGGTGTGTGTGTGTGTAGTGTTGTCAGGGTGTGTGTGTGTGTAGTGTTGTCAGGGTGTGTGTGTGTAGTGTTGTCAGGGTGTGTGTGTGTAGTGTTGTCAGGGTGTGTGTGTGTAGTGTTGTCAGGGTGTGTGTGCAGTGTTGTCAGGGTGTGTGTGTGTGTAGTGTTGTCAGGGTGTGTGTGTGTAGTGTTGTCAGGGTGTGTGTGTGTGTGTGTGTAGTGTTGTCAGGGTGTGTGTGTGTAGTGTTGTCAGGGTGTGTGTGTGTGCAGTGTTGTCAGGGTGTGTGTGTGTGTAGTGTTGTCAGGGTGTGTGTGTGTGTAGTGTTGTCAGGGTGTGTGTGTGTAGTGTTGTCAGGGTGTGTATGTGTAGTGTTGTCAGGGTGTGTGTGCAGTGTTGTCAGGGTGTGTGTGTGTGTAGTGTTGTCAGGGTGTGTGTGTGCAGTGTTGTCAGGGTGTGTGTGTAGTGTTGTCAGGGTGTGTGTGTAGTGTTGTCAGGGTGTGTGTGTGTGTAGTGTTGTCAGGGTGTGTGTGTGTGTAGTGTTGTCAGGGTGTGTGTGTGTGTAGTGTTGTCAGGGTGTGTGTGTAGTGTTGTCAGGGTGTGTGTATAGTGTTGTCAGGGTGTGTGTGTAGTGTTGTCAGGGTGTGTGTGTGTGTAGTGTTGTCAGGGTGTGTGTGCAGTGTTGTCAGGGTGTGTGTGTGTGTAGTGTTGTCAGGGTGTGTATGTGTAGTGTTGTCAGGGTGTGTGTGTGTAGTGTTGTCAGGGTGTGTATGTGTAGTGTTGTCAGGGTGTGTGTGTGTAGTGTTGTCAGGGTGTGTATGTGTAGTGTTGTCAGGGTGTGTATGTGTAGTGTTGTCAGGGTGTGTGTGTGTAGTGTTGTCAGGGTGTGTGTGTGTAGTGTTGTCAGGGTGTGTATGTGTAGTGTTGTCAGGGTGTGTATGTGTAGTGTTGTCAGGGTGTGTGTGTGTAGTGTTGTCAGGGTGTGTATGTGTAGTGTTGTCAGGGTGTGTGTGTGTAGTGTTGTCAGGGTGTGTATGTGTAGTGTTGTCAGGGTGTGTATGTGTAGTGTTGTCAGGGTGTGTGTGTGTAGTGTTGTCAGGGTGTGTATGTGTAGTGTTGTCAGGGTGTGTATGTGTAGTGTTGTCAGGGTGTGTGTGCAGTGTTGTGTACATACATCGCTGCTCAGGAAGCGGACGGCCATACGCAGAATGAGGATGGCCCAGAAGATATGGAGACACTGCAGCACCATCATAAGGAAATTCAGGAAGTAGTATCCAAAGAACGGAGAGTACATAGTCATCGGATAAATGTACGTAGAATAAATGATGCTGAGAGAGAAGATGGGGGGGGGGCAAGAAGAGCAATAACATCAGTAACAACCAACAGGCAATTAACAGACATGTATGATGCTAATCAGAATGTGTTGTTCACTGACTTGCCTAGTTAAAGGTTACATAAGTAAAACAATCAGAATGGCTGTGAGAGACAGATCATTGGTGTGTGGTGGGAGTGTTCAGGTGTCATCTCACTAGAAGGGGAAGATATAGAGTCTAGTGAAGATGAAGACGGCAGCGAAGAGGAAGAAGACGTAGTTACTGGTGTTTCTCCATCCAGCATAGATGAATATCTTAGCGGACTATCAGAGAGAGAGGGAGAGAGAGAAAGGTTGTTGTTGATAGAAAATAATTGTAATGTCATATTTTTTCCACCAGATGACAGTACTAAATCTCTCCATATCTCCACTTCTCCAATATCAGTAGTACTTTGTCCACTTCCTGGTTTATCAAAGAAAATGGGATTTCCTTGTGGGTGATTCCCCTGTGGGCCCCACCTACAAACTACATGTGCTAACTGTAAGTTGTTTTGGATAACAGCAACTACTAAATCACCATAGTGTTATTGTGTTTATTATCGTATCATGGCAGTGATATTATTGTCATGTTATGTTGGTGACCCAGCTCTCCTGTAATTGGTTGTACCTCCAGTAAATAGTCAGAGGAGTCGTGCAGCAGCATGATGAGCGTACCCGCTCTGATGTAGTTGACACACCAGGAGAAACTGATGAGGAAGATGGTGGCCATATGGTGAACCATCTGCTCCTTAAAGTCCTACACAGAGGAAGGGAAGGAGAGAAGGAGGGAAAGAGAGAAATGCAGGGAGGGAGAGAGAAGGTTAGAGTTTGTGTTTTGTTACCTTGATAACATTCTGATCCTTCACACACACACACCACACACACACACACACACACACACACACACACACACACACACACACACACACGCGCAAACACACACACTATAGTAAATCATGCCAGAGGGCCATCAGGTGACTTTTTTTTCTAGTGGAGTAGAGTCCACTGACAAACTCCCCTTTAACCTCCGGCTCCACACACACACACACACACACACACACACACACACACACACACACACACACACACACACACACACACACACACACACACACACACACACACACACACACACACACACACACACACACACACACACACACACACACACACACACACACACACATCTGCACATGCGCAAACACACACACTATAGTAAATCATGCCAGAGGGCCATCAGGTGACTTTTTTTTCTAGTGGAGTAGAGTCCACTGACAAACTCCCCTTTAACCTCCGGCTCCACACACACACACACACACACACACACACACACACACACACACGCGCAAACACACACACTATAGTAAATCATGCCAGAGGGCCATCAGGTGACTTTTTTTTCTAGTGGAGTAGAGTCCACTGACAAACTCCCCTTTAACCTCCGGCTCCACACACACACACACACACACACACACACACACACACACACACACACACACACACACACACACACACACACACACACACACACACACACACACACACACACACACACACACACACACACACACACACACACACACACGGTCTGTACTGACCTGACCCTAGTGGAGTAGAGTCCACTGACAAACTCCCCTTTAACCTCCGGCTCCACACACACAAACACGTCATATCAGTCCAATGTCCACCTCCTGCAGTTGCCCCCTGGCCCCTGTCTCTATACACACTGACACTTACATCAGTGCCATGACAGTAACCCCTGGTCGTCAGTACAGGGGCAACACCATGGCGACAGCAGGAGAGGGATCGGAAAGACTTGCTTACTGTTTTCAATGAATCACTTGTAGCTAACAGAGTGTGCAGCCTTGGTTAACCACTATCCCTGATCTTGTCAACTGCACTCCCCCATGTATGGAAGAATCTTCAGGTGATCTGCGTTCTGTATTGATTGACTCTTAAAGTGAATAGGACTGTAAGTAAAGGGATTCTGTACCACCATTTTTAGTGGTTGATTTGTATACTGTATTCTTGATTGTTACAAGCATAGTGTGCTTCATAGCGCAGGCACGGTGCACACTTACTTTCCGTTTGACGTCTGATGCCACACTGAAGATTAGAGAGACGTAGAAACCCAGCTCTATCATATAGTACCAATACTGAGACGGCAGGAGAGTCTGGGGGAGAGATGAGAGATTGAGGGATGGAGAGGAACAGATGATGGATGGATTGATGGAGGGAAATTGATGAGATGGAGGGAAATTGATGAGAGATGGAGAGATGGAGGGAAATTGATGAGAGATGGAGGGAAATTGATGAAGGAGATGGAGGGAAATTGATGAGGGATGGAGGGAAATTGATGAAGGATGGAGGGAAATTGATGAAGGATGGAGGGAAATTGATGAGGGATGGAGGGAAATTGATGAAGGATGGAGGGAAATTGATGAGGGATGGAGGGAAATTGATGAGGGATGGAGGGAAATTGATGAGAGATGGAGGGAAATTGATGAGGGATGGAGGGAAATTGATGAGAGATGGAGGTATGGGGGGAAATTGATGAGAGATGGAGGGATAGGGAGAGAGACGGGATGGGGAGATTATAGGGGAGAGAGAGAGAGGAGAGAAAGAACAAGATAATATCAACATACATTGATAGATACTTCCATAATATGCTTTCTGAACACAGTCAAACACTGGACATAACATGATATGATTGATTATGATATATGCCTTCCAATGACTTTCCTATGTTACAATGTATTAGTTACCACTCATCAATAACCAGAGGGACATACCAGAATAGGGAAGCCCTGCCACATCTCCTTAAAGTCATACAGCCAGGGTTTCTGAGAGAGGGAGAGAGTCATACATAAATCAGACACTTCTAACTTCAGTCACAGAGAAATACAGCATTGAAACAGAAGAAGTGATAAATCATTTTCACACCCTCTTTAAAAAAATATATTATATATTAATTTGTCTTTATAATTCTCTTCCAGTGTCATTCGTAACTTCTTTATTAATCATGTTAGAAAAACATCAAATTGTATAACATTTGTTTTGGATACTCCATTGTCCCTGATATAACCAGCCCTGTTGTTGACAATTCTATCTTAGTATCCTGTAACACATTAATGCTGTCAGTGAACAGGCTCTGTTTCTCCCATCAATGGTTTAACTAGGATCTAAAGTTGAAACGATGAGTTATGACAGAGGTCAGATGACATGAGTGACCAATGAGGGTGCAGGGAGATTAGCTTGGAGACAGGCAAGAGTTTTAAAGGTCAAAGGTGAAACAGCAGTACTCACGTCAATGAGGGCAGCCAGGCCAGCAATGAAAGCAAGAAGGTAAAAGGTGAATCTCCAACTGCAAGAGAACACACACAATCATTGGACAACACACACACAGACTTTATACTACAATGCATTTTGAAAGTATTCAGACCCCTTGACCTTTTCCACATTTTGTTACACTACCGCCTTATTCTAAAATTGATTAAATGTTTTCCCCCTCATCAATCTACACACAATACCCCATAATGATAAAGCAAAAACAGCTTTTTAGATATTTTTGCAAATGTATTAAAAATACAAAACTTAAATATCATATTTAAATAAGTATTCAGATCCTTTACTCAGTACTTTGTTGAAGCACCTTTAGCAGCGATTATGGCCTCAAGTCTTCTTGGGAATGACCCTATAAGCTTGGCACACCTGTATTTGGGGAGTTTCTCCCATTCTTCTCTGCAGATCCTCTAAAACTCTGTCAGGTTGGATGGGGAGCTTCGCTGACAAGCTCTTTTCACGTTACTCCAGAGATGTTCGATCGGGTTCAAGTCCAGGCTCTGGCTGGGCCACTCAAGGACTGTCACGACTTCTGCCGAAGTCGGTCCCTCTCCTTGTTCGGGCGGCGTTCGGCGTCACCGGTCTTCTAGCCATCGCCGATCCACCTTTCATTTTCCATTTGTTTTGTCTTGTCTTCCCACACACCTGGTTTCAATTCCATCATTACATGTTATGTATGTAACCCTCTGTTCCCCCCATGTTCTTGTCCGGAATTGTTTATTGTGGTGCTTGTGCACGTTATGCTGGTGTGTACAGGGTTTTGTACCCATTGATTTATTGTTCTGCTTCCGGTGGTTTTGTTTATTAAACTGCGCCGTTGTAAATCAGTTTTTGCTCTCCTACGCCTGACTTCTCTGCCGCCAGTACGCACCCCATACAAGGACATTCAGAGACTTGTCCCGAAGCCACTCCTGCGTTGTCTAGGCTGTGTACTCAGAGTCATTGTCCTATCGGAAGATGACCCTTCACCCCAGGCTGAGGTCCTGAGCAGGTTTTCATCAAGGATCTCTCTGTACTTTGCTCCGTTCATCTTTCCCTCATTTCAAAGTCCCTGCTGCTGATAAATATCCCCACAGCATGATGCTGCCACCACCATGCTTCACCGGAGGGATGGTGCCAGGTTTCCTCCAGACGTGACACTTGTCATTCAGGCCAAATAGTTCAATCTTGGTTTCATCAGAACAGATCATTTTTCCCAAGCAGGGCTGTCATCTGCCTTTTACTGAGGAGTGGCTTCCGTCTGGCCACTCTACCATAAAGGCCTGATTGGTGGAGTGCTGCAGAGATGGTTCCCCGGGTTGTCAATTATGGCAGCCCCCCGCATCTCTCTGATTCAGAGGGGTTGGGTTAAATGCGGAAGACATGTCAGTTGAATGCATTCAGTTGTACAACTGACTAGGCATCTCCCTTTCTGGAAGGTTCTCCCATAGAGTGACCATCGGGTTCTTGGCCACCTCCCTGACCAAGGCCCTTCTCCCCTGATTTCTCAGTTTGGCCGGACGGCCAGCTCTTGGAAGATTCTTGCTGATTCCAAACTTAGTTCATTTAAGAATGATGGAGGCCACTGTGTTCTTGAGGACCTTCAATGCCGCAGACATTTTTTTATACCCTTCCCAGATCTGTGCCTCGACACAATCCTGCCTCGGAGCTCTATGGACAATTCCTTCAACCGCATGGCTTGGTTTTTCCTCTGACATGCACTGTCAACTGTGGGACCTTATATAGACAGGTGTGTGCCTTTCCAAATGATACCCAATCAATACATTTGACCAAATGTGGACTCTAATCAAGTTGTAGAAACATCAAGGATGATCAATGGAAAAAGGATGAACCAGAGCTCAATTTCGAATCTCATAGCAAATGGTCGGAATACTTATGTAAATAAAGTATTTCAGTTTTTTATTTTTAATACATTTGCACAACTTTCTAAAAACCTGTTTTCACTTTGTCATTATGGGGTATTGTATGTAGATTGATGAGGGAAAAAATATATGTAATCCATTTTAGAATAAGGCTGTAATGTAAAACAAATGTGGCAAAAGGGAAGGGGTCTGAATACTTTCTGAATGCTCTGTATGTGTACAGTAAAGAGAACATACACACATTCTGTTAAACTGTAATGGATCAGTCCCGTGCAAACTTCCCAGCACACAATGGGAACAGTCATACAGTAGCCTCCCAGTTCAGTGCTGTCACACAGAAACCAGACCTCCAGTACTGTACAACACAACAACCTGCTGACTACAGATAGAGACCTCCAGTACTGTACAACACAACAACCTGCTGACTACAGATAGAGACCTCCATTAGTATACAACACAACAACCTGCTGACTACAGATAGAGACCTCCAGTAGTATACAACACAACAACCTGCTGACTACAGATAGGGACCTCCAGTACTGTACAACACAACAACCTGCTGACTACAGATAGGGACCTCCAGTAGTATACAACACAACAATCTGCTGACTACAGATAGGGACCTCCAGTAGTGTACAACAACCTGCTGACTACAGATAGAGACCTCCAGTACTGTACAACACAACAACCTGCTGACTACAGATAGGGACCTCCAGTAGTATACAACACAACAACCTGCTGACTACAGATAGAGACCTCCAGTACTGTACAACACAACAACCTGCTGACTACAGATAGAGACCTCCAGTACTGTACAACACAACAACCTGCTGACTACAGATAGAGACCTCCAGTAGTATACAACACAACAACCTGCTGACTACAGATAGAGACCTCCAGTACTGTACAACAACCTGCTGACTACAGATAGAGACCTCCAGTACTGTACAACACAACAACCTGCTGACTACAGATAGAGACCTCCAGTACTGTACAACAACCTGCTGACTACAGATAGGGACCTCCAGTAGTATACAACACAACAACCTGCTGACTACAGATAGAGACCTCCAGTACTGTACAACACAACAACCTGCTGACTACAGATAGAGACCTCCAGTACTGTACAACACAACAACCTGCTGACTACAGATAGAGACCTCCAGTACTGTACAACACAACAACCTGCTGACTACAGATAGAGTTGTCTACACTAGTGATTGTGATATTAACTACAGGTTGTTATCTACACTAGTGATTGTGATATTAACTACAGGTTGTTGTCTACACTAGTGATTGTGATATTAACTACAGGTTGTTGTCTACACTAGTGATTGTGATATTAACTACAGGTTGTCTCTACACTAGAGAGTGTGATATTAACTACAGGTTGTTATCTACACTAGTGATTGTGATATTAACTACAGGTTGTTATCTACACTAGTGATTGTGATATTAACTACAGGTTGTTGTCTACACTAGTGATTGTGATATTAACTACAGGTTGTTATCTACACTAGTGATTGTGATATTAACTACAGGTTGTCTCTACACTAGTGATTGTGATATTAACTACAGGTTGTCTCTACACTAGTGATTGTGATATTAACTACAGGTTGTTGTCTACACTAGTGATTGTGATATTAACTACAGGTTGTTGTCTACACTAGTGATTGTGATATTAACTACAGGTTGTTATCTACACTAGTGATTGTGATATTAACTACAGGTTGTTATCTACACTATTGATTGTGATATTAACTACAGGTTGTTATCTACACTAGTGATTGTGATATTAACTACAGGTTGTTATCTACACTAGTGATTGTGATATGAACTACAGGTTATATCTACACTAGTGATTGTGATATTAACTACAGGTTGTTATCTACACTAGTGATTGTGATATTAACTACAGGTTGTTATCTACACTAGTGATTGTGATATTAACTACAGGTTGTCTCTACACTAGTGATTGTGATATTAACTACAGGTTGTCTCTACACTAGTGATTGTGATATTAACTACAGGTTGTCTCTACACTAGTGATTGTGATATTAACTACAGGTTGTTGTCTACACTAGAGAGTGTGATATTAACTACAGGTTGCATCTACACTAGTGATTGTGATATTAACTACAGGTTGTTGTCTACACTAGTGATTGTGATATTAACTACAGGTTGTTATCTACACTAGTGGTTGTGATATTAACTACAGGTTGTTGTCTACACTAGTGATTGTGATATTAACTACAGGTTGTCTCTACACTAGTGATTGTGATATTAACTACAGGTTGTCTCTACACTAGTGATTGTGATATTAACTACAGGTTGTTATCTACACTAGTGATTGTGATATTAACTACAGGTTGTTGTCTACACTAGTGATTGTGATATTAACTACAGGTTGTTGTCTACACTAGTGATTGTGATATTAACTACAGGTTGTTGTCTACACTAGTGATTGTGATATTAACTACAGGTTGCATCTACACTAGTGATTGTGATATTAACTACAGGTTGCATCTACACTAGTGATTGTGATATTAACTACAGGTTGTTATCTACACTAGTGATTGTGATATTAACTACAGGTTGTCTCTACACTAGTGATTGTGATATTAACTACAGGTTGTTATCTACACTAGTGATTGTGATATTAACTACAGGTTGTTGTCTACACTAGTGATTGTGATATTAACTACAGGTTATATCTACACTAGTGATTGTGATATTAACTACAGGTTGTTATCTACACTAGTGATTGTGATATTAACTACAGGTTGTCTCTACACTAGTGATTGTGATATTAACTACAGGTTGTCTCTACACTAGTGATTGTGATATTAACTACAGGTTGTTGTCTACACTAGAGAGTGTGATATTAACTACAGGTTGCATCTACACTAGTGATTGTGATATTAACTACAGGTTGTTGTCTACACTAGTGATTGTGATATTAACTACAGGTTGTTATCTACACTAGTGGTTGTGATATTAACTACAGGTTGTTGTCTACACTAGTGATTGTGATATTAACTACAGGTTGTCTCTACACTAGTGATTATGATATTAACTACAGGTTGTCTCTACACTAGTGATTGTGATATTAACTACAGGTTGTTATCTACACTAGTGATTGTGATATTAACTACAGGTTGTTGTCTACACTAGTGATTGTGATATTAACTACAGGTTGTTATCTACACTAGTGGTTGTGATATTAACTACAGGTTGTCTCTACACTAGTGATTGTGATATTAACTACAGGTTGCATCTACACTAGTGATTGTGATATTAACTACAGGTTGTCTCTACACTAGTGATTGTGATATTTACTACAGGTTGTCTCTACACTAGTGATTGTGATATTAACTACAGGTTGTTATCTACACTAGTGATTGTGATATTAACTACAGGTTGTTATCTACACTAGTGATTGTGATATTAACTACAGGTTGTTGTCTACACTAGTGATTGTGATATTAACTACAGGTTGTCTCTACACTAGTGATTGTGATATTAACTACAGGTTATATCTACACTAGTGATTGTGATATTAACTACAGGTTGTTATCTACACTAGTGATTGTGATATTAACTACAGGTTGTCTCTACACTAGTGATTGTGATATTAACTACAGGTTGTTATCTACACTAGTGATTGTGATATTAACTACAGGTTGTCTCTACACTAGTGATTGTGATATTAACTACAGGTTGTCTCTACACTAGTGATTGTGATATTAACTACAGGTTGTTGTCTACACTAGAGAGTGTGATATTAACTACAGGTTGCATCTACACTAGTGATTGTGATATTAACTACAGGTTGTCTCTACACTAGTGATTGTGATATTAACTACAGGTTGTTATCTACACTAGTGATTGTGATATTAACTACAGGTTGTCTCTACACTAGTGGTTGTGATATTAACTACAGGTTGTTATCTACACTAGTGATTGTGATATTAACTACAGGTTGTTATCTACACTAGTGATTGTGATATTAACTACAGGTTGTCTCTACACTAGTGATTGTGATATTAACTACAGGTTGTTGTCTACACTAGTGATTGTGATATTAACTACAGGTTGTCTCTACACTAGTGATTGTGATATTAACTACAGGTTGTTGTCTACACTAGTGATTGTGATATTAACTACAGGTTGTCTCTACACTAGTGGTTGTGATATTAACTACAGGTTGTTATCTACACTAGTGATTGTGATATTAACTACAGGTTGTTATCTACACTAGTGATTGTGATATTAACTACAGGTTGTTATCTACACTAGTGATTGTGATATTAACTACAGGTTGTTGTCTACACTAGTGATTGTGATATTAACTACAGGTTGTTGTCTACACTAGTGATTGTGATATTAACTACAGGTTGTTATCTACACTAGTGATTGTGATACTAACTACAGGTTGTCTCTACACTAGTGATTGTGATATTAACTACAGGTTGTTGTCTACACTAGTGATTGTGATATTAACTACAGGTTGTTGTCTACACTATTGATTGTGATATTAATGTCAGTATTAGTGTAACACAGCCACTGTCTCAGTCCAATAACAATGACACACACTGTTGGGATATAAATGGATTCTGCTAATAAGACCAAACTGTCTCCTGGGACTGGTGAGGGATGTGAGGGGCGGGCGGCATATGTGTTTGTGGCCTGGGGGGTAGGAGGAGCCTTGATAAAACCAGGCTGGCAATATAATGAGTGTCAGATATACTGTAAATAGATTCATGCTTAAACACTCAGACATGTGCTCGCTGCATGTGTGTGTGTCTGTGCATGGGGTTGTTTTGGTGAGAGATTTGCATGAAGCAGCTTTTTGTGAAGCAGCTGTGTTGTTATCTTGTTCATGCATGTGTGTGGGAGTGTGTATGCATATGGGTTTTTGTGCATGTGTGTGGGAGTGTGTATGCATATGGGTTTTTGTGCATGTGTGTGGGAGTGTGTATGCATATGGGTTTTTGTGCATGTGTGTGGGAGTGTGTATGCATATGGGTTTTTGTGCATGTGTGTGGGAGTGTGTATGCATATGGGTTTTTGTGCATGTGTGTGGGAGTGTGTATGCATATGGGTTTTTGTGCATGTGTGTGGGAGTGTGTATGCATATGGGTTTTTGTGCATGTGTGTGGGAGTGTGTATGCATATGGGTTTTTGTGCATGTGTGTGGGAGTGTGTATGCATATGGGTTTTTGTGCATGTGTGTGGGAGTGTGTATGCATATGGGTTTTTGTGCATGTGTGTGGGAGTGTGTATGCATATGGGTTTTTGTGCATGTGTGTGGGAGTGTGTATGCATATGGGTTTTTGTGCATGTGTGTGGGAGTGTGTATGCATATGGGTTTTTGTGCATGTGTGTGGGAGTGTGTATGCATATGGGTTTTTGTGCATGTGTGTGGGAGTGTGTATGCATATGGGTTTTTGTGCATG
>NC_060191.1:3799068-3831568 GCF_021184085.1 Oncorhynchus gorbuscha
CAGTAGCAAACTGGCTCAAATTAAAAATGGAATCCAAAGGTCGCGGGCAACCTCACTTGTTGTGTTGTTTTCTCACTTTCAACGAAAACAAGGGGGTTGAGCCCTAAGCCACCTTGGACTTGCCTTCTCCCACCCACTCAAACGACCCTTGCTGCGCTATGGCTCTGGAGTGGAAGTGTCACGGCCGTCGTCGGAATGAGACCAAGGTGCAGCGTGGTGAACGTACATTTTCTTTTATTTGTTAAAATGTCACCAACAAAACAAGAAATAACAAAAACGACCGTGAAGCTTACAAGGGCTAAGTGCCCCTAACAAATGCAACTCCCCACAATGACAAAGGGGTAAAAAGGCTGCCTAAGTATGATTCCCAATCAGAGACAACGATAGACAGCTGTCCCTGATTGGGAACCATACCCCAGCCAAAACATAGAAACACAAAAACATAGAAAAGAGAACATAGAATGCCCACCCAAATCACACCCTGACCAAACCAAATAGAGACATAAAAAGGCTCTCTAAAGTCAGGAAGTCACTAGCTAGCTAACTTGTTTTCAGATAAACTGTTTTGGTTGCAGGGACAAAGTTTTCAGAAAATGTCGACAGCAACAAGCACCGTTCTCGGTTCTTGGATCTGAATAAACTTGATCCCAAAAGAAAAAAGCGAGAAAAATCATGACCTATCCAGAAACCTGACATACATTGGAATCAATTTTGAAAGGTGGAAGGGTGATGACGAAATGACCACCGTTCGCATGGACTGGTAGGTAAATGTGTGGTTGTGTTGCATGTTTCACCCTGCTAGCTATTTAGATGATAACCTTAGTGTGTTCAATATTCAAGCTAGCAAGCACGTCTACTAGCTAACTAGCTAACCTCTGTATTCTGACTGTTTTGTAACGTTACACATTTTTTACAATAATTTATTTAAACTAGCTTAGGTTAGCTAGCTAAAGCTAGATATGCAGATTGTTGACATGGAACACAGACTGTGAGAGATAGAAGGACAATCAATAAATCTGATCTAACTTTGTGGATATTCGTCAAATCCGTCATGATTGATGTATTGTAACAGGCTAACACGGTGGTTAATAAAGTCTGATTTTATATACACTGCTCAAAAAATAAAGGGAACACTAAAATAACACATTCTAGATCTGAATGAATTAAATATTCTTATTAAATACTTTTTTCTTTGCATAGTTGAATGTGCTGACAACAAAATCACACAAAAATTATCAATGGAAATCAAATTTAGCAACCCATGGAGGTCTGGATTTGGAGTCACACTCAAAATTAAAGTGGAAAACCACACTACAGGCTGATCCAACTTTGATGTAATGTCCTTAAAACAAGTCAAAATGAGGCTCAGTAGTGTGTGTGGCCTCCATGTGCCTGTATGACCTCCCTACGATGCCTGGGCATGCTCCTGATGAGGTGGCGGATGGTCTCCTGAGGGATCTCCTCCCAGACCCGGACTAAAGCATCCGCCAACTCCTGGACAGTCTGTGGTGCAACGTGGCGTTGGTGGATGGAGCGAGACATGATGTCCCAGATGTGCTCAATTGGATTCAGGTCTGGGGAACGGACGGGCCAGTCCATAGCATCAATGCCTTCCTCTTGCAGGAACTGCTGACACACTCCAGCCACATGAGGTCTAGCATTGTCTTGCATTAGGAGGAACCCAGGGCCAACCGCACCAGCATATGGTCTCACAAGGGGTCTGAGGATCTCATCTCGGTACCTAATGGCAGTCAGGCTACCTCTGGCGAGCACATGGAGGGCTGTGCGGCCCCCCAAAGAAATACCACCCCACACCATGACTGACCCACCGCCAAACCAGTCATGCTGGAGGATGTTGCAGGCAGCAGAACGTTCTCCACAGCGTCTCCAGACTCCAGTCACGACTGTCACATGTGCTCAGTGTGAAGCTGCTTTCATCTGTGAAGAGTACAGGGCGCAAGTGGCGAATTTGCCAATCTTGGTGTTCTCTGGCAAATGCCAAAAGTCCTGCACGGTGTTGGGCTGTAAGCACAACCCCCACCTGTGGACGTCGGGCCCTCATACCACCCTCATGGAGTCTGCTTCTTACCGTTTAAGCAGACACATGCACATTTGTGGCCTGCTAGAGGTCATTTTGCAGGGCTCTTGCAGTGCTCCTCCTTGCACAAAGGCGGAGGTAGCGGTCCTGCTGCTGGGTTGTTGCCCTCCTACGGCCTCCTCCACGTCTCCTGATGTACTGGCCTGTCTCCTGGTAGCGCCTCCATGCTCTGGACACTACGCTGACAGACACAGCAAACCTTCTTGCCACAGCTCGCATTGATGTGCCATCCTGGATGAGCTGCACTACCTGAGCCACTTGTGTGGGTTGTAGACTCTGTCTCATGCTACCACTAGAGTGAAAGCACCGCCAGCATTCAAAAGTGACCAAAACATCAGCCAGGAAGCATTGGAACTGAGAAGTGGTTTGTGGTCACCACCTGCAGAACCACTCCTTTATTGGGGGTGTCTTGCTAATTGCCTATAATTTCCACATGTTGTCTATTCCATTTGCACAACAGCATGTGAAATGTATTGTCAATCAGTGTTGCTTCCTAAGTGGACAGTTTGATTTCACAGAAGTGTGATTGACTTGGAGTTACATTGTGTTGTTTAAGTGTTCCCTTTATTTTTTTGAGCAGTGTATTTGGCTGTTTTTACTGAATAATATTTAGAAGTATTCCCTTTTCACGTTTTGAAGAAGTAACTGCTAAATGCTACATCTTTAAATCTAAATCCAACATCTTTCGGTTTGGGGCCTGGAGACTTGTCCTAACTAATGGTCCACATACTATCAACAACATTTAGGACCGAGACCTGCAGGCTCCTAACTAGTGGTCAACATACTATCAACAACATTTAGGACCGAGACCTGCAGGCTCCTAACTAGTGGTCAACATACTATCAACATAACATTTAGGACCGAGACCTGCAGGCTCCTAACTAGTGGTCAACATACTATCAACATAACATTTAGGACCGAGACCTGCAGGCTCCTAACTAGTGGTCAACATACTATCAACATAACATTTAGGACCGAGACCTGCAGGCTCCTAACTAGTGGTCAACATACTATCAACATAACATTTATGACCGAGACCTGCAGGCTCCTAACTAGTGGTCAACATACTATCAACACAACAGGTGTAGGAGAGGCCCAGTGGCCCACAGAGGGGAAGTACAACTGAACATAAATCACTTCTTCATTCATCCACCACATGGACATGGCATAACAATTCCTATATACAGCCAGCAGAGGGGAAACACAGTTTATTTTGTGTGCATATGTTTTCACCACGGCCTGTAGGTCCAGGTTACTGGCCCAACTGTTCTCTATACTGAGTATACAGTCTTTCCTGTGACATTATATGTCCATTGCGCTGCACACAATTTAAACAGTCTTGAATGATGTATGCCAAGGTATACCTGAGATAAGGCACTGTTGAGTTTTCAACACCACAACTCAAATGCCGGTTCACCAGTATTTACGAAATAGCAAACAGCTTTTTTGTTCAAGCCCTCAAGAACTGTTGGCTGCTAAAGATGATAGATGATCTGTTCACATCTGCCAATTTATTGACTGTTAAGTATCCAGACGACCTGTCCCCAGAGCTTTCAATAGGCTACAGTTCATCCAGACGACCTGTCCCCAGAGCTTTCAATAGGCTACAGTTCATCCAGACGACCTGTCCCCAGAGCTTTCAATAGGCTACAGTTCATCCAGACGACCTGTCCCCAGAGCTTTCAATAGGCTACAGTTCATCTCTTTCCGTAACCTGTTGAGGCCGGCAATTAAGGAGAATCAGAGGCTAAATTAAAGATGTTGCAGAACTGCTGTATTTGAACTCTTCTGCCCAGTTCCCCTGATGTTGCTATGGCAATCAATATGTTTTTACCATCCCTGTAAAACTGTCACTTTTGTGGAGAGATCGCTTTCAAAACTAAAACTCCTTAAAAAACTCCCTATAAAGCATTCAGTATCATATCGGGGCAGCAGGGTAGCCTAGTGGTTAGAACGTTGGACTAGTAACCGGAAGGTTGCAGGTTCAAACCCTCGAGCTGACAAGGTACAAATCTGTCGTTCTGCCCCTGAATTTAACCCACTGTTCCTAAGCCATCATTGAAAATAAGAATTGTTTTTAACTGACTTGCCTGGTAAAATAAAAAATCTGTGTCATTGAACACCTACAGTGCCTTGCGAAAGTATTCGGCCCCCTTGAACTTTGCGACCTTTTGCCACATTTCAGGCTTCAAAGATAAAGATATAAAACTGTATTTTTTTGTGAAGAATCAACAACAAGTGGGACACAATCATGAAGTGGAACGACATTTATTGGATAATTCAAACTTTTAAAAAAAATCGAAAACTGAAAAAGTTGGGCGGGCAAAATGATTCAGCCCCCTTAAGTTAATACTTTGTAGCGCCACCTTTTGCTGCGATTACAGCTGTAAGTCGCTTGGGGTATGTCTCTATCAGTTTTGCACATCGAGAGACTGAAGTTTTTTCCCATTCCTCCTTGCAAAACAGCTCAAGCTCAGTGAGGTTGGAAGGAGAGCATTTGTGAACGGCAGTTTTCAGTGCTTTCCACAGATTCTCGATTGGATTCAGGTCTGGACTTTGACTTGGCCATTCTAACACCTGGATATGTTTATTTTTGAACCATTCCATTGTAGATTTTGCTTTATGTTTTGGATCATTGTCTTGTTGGAAGACAAATCTCCGTCCCAGTCTCAGGTCTTTTGCAGACTCCATCAGGTTTTCTTCCAGAATGGTCCTGTATTTGGCTCCATCCATCTTCCCATCAATTTGAACCATCTTCCCTGTCCCTGCTGAAGAAAAGCAGGCCCAAACCATGATTCTGCCACCACCATGTTTGACAGTGGGGATGGTGTGTTCAGGGTGATGAGCTGTGTTGCTTTTACCCCAAACATAACTTTTTGCATTGTTGCCAAAAAGTTCAATTTTGGTATCATCTGACCAGAGCACCTTCTTCCACATGTTTGGTGTGTCTCCCAGGTGGCTTGTGGCAAACTTTAAACAACACTTTTTATGGATATCTTTAAGAAATGGCTTTCTTCTTGCCACTCTTCCATAAAGGCCAGATTTGTGCAATATACAACTGATTGTTGTCCTATGGACAGAGTCTCCCACCTCAGCTGTAGATCTCTGCAGTTCATCCAGAGTGATCATGGGCTTCTTGGCTGCATCTCTGATCAGTCTTCTCCTTGTATGAGCTAAAAGTTTAGAGGGACGGCCAGGTCTTGGTAGATTTGCAGTGGTCTGATACTCCTTCCATTTCAATATTATCGCTTGCACAGTGCTCCTTGGGATGTTTAAAGCTTGGGAAATATTTTTGTATCCAAATCCGGCTTTAAACTTCTTCACAACAGTATCTCGGACCTGCCTGGTGTGTTCCTTGTTCTTTATGATGCTCTCTGCGCTTTTAACGGACCTCGGAGACTATCACAGTGCAGGTGCATTTATACGGAGACTTGATTACACACAGGTGGATTGTATTTATCATCATTAGTCATTTAGGTCAACATTGGATCATTCAGAGATCCTCACTGAACTTCTGGAGAGAGTTTGCTGCACTGAAAGTAAAGGGGCTGAATAATTTTGCACGCCCAATTTTTCAGTTTTTGATTTGTTAAAAAAGTTTGAAATATCCAATAAATGTCGTTCCACTTCATGATTGTGTCCCACGTGTTGTTGATTCTTCACAAAAAATACAGTTTTATATCTTTATGTTTGAAGCCTGAAATGTGGCAAAAGGTCGCAAAGTTCAAGGGGGCCGAATACTTTCGCAAGGCACTGTAAGTAAGATCCACTCATTGCCCTGGCGCCTTCGTAGCTGTTACCACAGCATTTGTTGTTCACTGATATCCCAGTCTGGTCTCATAGACTAGACATAGTAAACATAAATCCAGAACACTAAAATGAGTATGATATGTTATATTTTGTATGCTTATGCAAGATATTTGGTTACTTAAAGCAAAAACGAAAGGAGGGTGGTTGTTAGGGGTGGGAATATAACGCAAACGTCTAGCCACACGAACATCTAGAAACCCAAAGGTTGCGTGTTTCAATCTCATCAGACAACTTTAGCATTTTAGCTAATTGCCAACTTTGCAACTACTTTATAGCTCCTTTGCAACTAAACTCAGCAAAAAAAGAAACGTCCTCTCACTGTCCACTGCATTTATTTTCAGCAATCTTACATTTTTTAAATATTTGTATGAACATAACAAGATTCAACAACAGACATAAACTGAATAAGTTCCACAGACATGTGACTAACAGAAATGGAATAATGTGTCCCTGAACAAAGAGGGGGTCAAAATCAAAAGTCAAAGTCAGTATCTGGTGTGGCCACCAGCTGCATTAAGTACTGCAGTGCATCTCCTCCTCATGGACTGCACCAGATTTGCCAGTTCTTGCTGTGAGATGTTACCCCACTCTTCCACCAAGGCACCTGCAAGTTACCAGAGATTTCTGGGGGGAATGGCCCTAGCCCTCACCCTCTGATCCAACTGGTCCCAGACGTGCTCACTCAGTGGGATTGAGATCCGGGCTCATCGCTGGCCATGGCAGACCACTGACATTCCTTTCTTTCAGGAAATCACACACAGAATGAGAAGTATTGCTGGTGACATTGTCATGCTGGAGGGTCATGTCAGGATGAGCCTGCAGGAAGGGTACCACATGAGGGAGGAGGATGTCTTCCCTGTAACGCACAGCATTGAGATTGCCTGCAATGACAACAAGCTCAGTCCGATGATGCTGTGACACCGCCACAGACCATGACGGACCCTCCACCTCCAAATCGATTCCACTCCAGAGTACAGGCTTCAGTGTTTTTGCCAGTCCTGTCTGGTCCATCGACGGTGGGTTTGTGCCCATAGGCGACGTTGCTGCCGGAGATGTCTGTTGACGATCTTCCTTACAACAGGCCTACAAGCCCTCAGTCCAGCCTCTCTCAGACTATTGAGGACAATCTGATGGAGGGATTGTGCGTTCCTGGTGTAACTCGAGCAGTTGTTGTTGCCATCCTGTACCTGTCCCGCAGGTGTGATGTTCGGATGTACCAATCCTGTGCAGTTGTTGTTACACGTGGTCTGCCACTCTGAGGATGATCAGCTGTCCGTCCTGTCTCCCTGGAGTGCTGTCTTAGGCATCCCACAGTATGTACATTGCAATTTATTTGCCCTGGCCACATCTGCAGTCCTCATGCCGCCTTGCAGCATGCCTAAGGCACGTTCACGCAGATGAGCAATTCTTTTGATGTTTTTCAGTCAGTAGAAAGGCCTCTTTAGTGTGGTACATTTTCATAACTGTGACCTTAATTGCCTACCGTAAGCTGTTAGTGTCTTAACGACCGTTCTACAGATGCATTTTCATTAATTGTTTATTATTCATTGAACGAGCATGGGAAATAGTGTTTAAACCCTTTACAATGAAGATCTGTGAAGTTATTTGGATTTTTACAAATGATCTTTAAAAAGACATGTTCCTGAAAAAGGGGTGTTTCTTTTTTTGCTGAGTTTATGTAGCATGTTAGCTAACCCTTCCCCTAACCTTTTCAGCCAACCCTTCCACTAAACCTAACATTAACCGCGTTAGCCACCTAGCTAATGTTAATGAGCATTTCTCCTTTGCCAAGATAATCCATCCACCTGACAGGTGTGGAATATCAAGAAGATGGTTAAAAAGCATGATCATTACACTAGTGCACCTTGTGCTGGGGACAATAAATGGCCACTCTAAAATGTGCAGTTTTGTCAAACAACACAATGTCACAGATGTCTCAAATTTTGAGGGAGCGTGCAATTGGCATGCTGACTGCAGGAATGTCCACCAGAGCTGTTGTCAGACAATGTAATGTTAATTGCTCTACCATAAGCTGCCTCCAACGTCGTTTTAGAGAATTTGGCAACCGCAGACCATGTGTATAGCATCATGTAGGCAAGCGGTTTGCTGATGTCAATGTTGTGAACAGAGAGACCCATACTGGCAGTGGGGTTATGGCATGGGCAGGCATATGCTACGGACAATAACACAATTGCATTTTATCGATGGCAATTTGAATGCACAGAGATACCATGATGAGATCCTGAGGCCCATTGTCGTGCCTTTAATCTGCCGCCATGTTTCAGCATGATCATGCACAGTCCCATGTCGCAAGGATCTATACACAATTCCTGGAAGCTGAAAATGTCCCAGTTCTTCCATGGCCTGCATACTCACCAGACATGTCACCAATTGAGCATGTTTGGGATGCTCTGGATGGACGTGTACGACAGCGTGTTCCAGTTCCCGCCAATATCCAGCAACTTCTCACAGCCATTGAAGAGGACTGGGCCACAGGCCACAGCTAACAGCCTGATCGGGAGATGTGTCGCGCTGCATGAGGCAAATGGTGGTTTTAAGGTATCTGTGACCAACAGATGCATATCTGTATTCCCAGTCATGTGAAATAAAATCTTTGAAATTGTTGCATGTTGCGTTTTTTATATTTTTGTTCTACACCTGCATTGCTTGCTGTTTGGGGTTTTAGGCTGGGTTTCTGTACAGCACTTTGAGATATCAGCTGATGTACGAAGGGCTATATAAAATAAATTTGATTTGATATAAAATGGAGTGTTTGGATTTACGTACAGAATAATACAAAATGCTCTGAGACCACTTTGCACAATGATATCATCTTACTTTCAATCAGTTATTTTCTTATTTTTCAAGGCCTGAGGCACTTCTTCAGTTACATTCCTGAAGCCGAAGAAACAAACACTTGGCTTCCTGATTTATGACAGGCGCTTCGTGGTTTCAGAGAGAGAAAAGTAAAGAGAAGCTTCACTTTGACTGTGATTTGGGTGTGGTAGGATGGGGACGAGAGTTGAGTGGGGGACGGTATGAATCATGGCTGAATGTTTTTCTGTGAATCATCTATCTGTGCTGAGTCAGAATGTACTCCCACACACCACTCAACCCTGCTCCCTAAACCCAGTACCTAAACCACTACCCTAATCCTCTCTGACGCCACCCTCCTACACCCTACCCAACCCACTCCCCCAATTCTCCTCAGCCCCCAAACCCCTCCCCTATCCACTCCCCTACCCTGATCCCTTTAGGACTTGCCTCATTGAGTAGGTTCCCTCCCCAGCTGACAGAAGCTCTGAGAGGCAGAGCGAGGCCTCCCTCCCTCCATGCCTACCTCGCTGCCTGCCTCCCTCCTTCCTTCCCTGCCTAACATTACTCCCAGACCCAGACACAGAGCAGGCCTGGCTCTCTTTCAACTATGCAGCTGGATTTATGCACACATTAAAGACTGATATACAGCCAGGGAAGGGAGTGCCGCTGACACCTAACGGTAGCATACACTGAGATGAACTGGGCTTTTCACATTGGTTAACATTGAAACGGATAGGAGCTACCGGCTAATACAGAACTGACCCTTTGAGCTTCAATAAAAATGTTAGCTAACGCTGGGCTAGCTTTGGATAGCTTAGGTTACATAGGTGTGGATCCCCATACACCAGGCACACTAACAAGACGGTAAATGAAGTTACAACACTAAGTTACGTCTACAGAAGCCTTCCCTTCTCACACACACTCTCCCCTGAGACACTGTCATTGTTCAGTTAATTCCACATCATAGCAGGTTACTCATCAACACCAGACACATTTCCTGTCACAACTCAGAGAGTGCATCTCAATCGTCTTCCCCTCCTCATCTCCTTTCCTTCATCAGGGGTATCTCAATACTCTAAAATGCCTTCCTCTCGTCATCTCATCTCCTCTGTCAGCACTGATCTGATAGAAGAGGACAGGACAGCCTGACCTCTGCTATAAAGCTTCCAGCTATCCAATCTATTGGGATTAGTGTAGATGATGTTAAAAACAAGAAATGGTGAGATTGACACATCAACATGTGTCTAAAGTAGTTTCTCCAACGTGGGCTATAGGATGCAGGTTTTGGCAAAACCCTGCACCCTGTTGTAGAAACGCTGCAAGGTTGATGACACTGAGTCCTGGGGGGGTTGCTGCTGCTATTGAGACAGCATTAGTGCTTTTGTTTCACCTGTCACTCCTCTGCAGCATAGCATTCCTGCTAGCATCATAGTATTACTGATACAACATCATCCCGCTGAACTCAGAGGCAGGGAGGAAGGGTCCATGTATTCACTGGGAAATCAACACCTCCACAACACAGATAGGAGGTGGGGGGGGTCCATGTATTCACTGGGAAATCAACCACTCCACAACACAGACAGGAGGTGGGGGGGTCCATGTATCCACTGGGAAATCAACACCTCCACAACACAGACAGGAGGTGGGGGGGGGGGCATGTATTCACTGGGAAATCAACACCTCCACAACACAGACAGGAGGCAGGGGGGGGGGGGGGCTGGACAGGTGAATAACCCTGTTGACTTCCTGTGAGCACACTAGCAGAGATATTGAACTCTTCTACTTTCCATGCCTTTAGAGCACATCACCCAGATTGCCTGCTATTCCAGAGATGTAGAAAGGAACTCTGTAAAATGCTGTTGAAGATCACAACACTAACGAGCAGATGTACACAGAGCAAAGAGGAGGGTAGGACACAGTACATTGCTTACAACTACCGCACACTCCTAAGAAGAATTTCAAATGACCTAGACAATTTCATTCTCACAGACAATTCTTAAAAGCAACATACATTGTAGATATAGAAATTCCTCTGTCCTACTGTGTTTTAGACAGTTGATTCTTGTATAGGCGAGTCTTCTAGGCAGTTAACCACAACAGCACAGATACAGGGATCTTCCCTGCTACAAAACAGAGCCACAGAGCAGTCCAAAGATCATAACACATCACACACAGCAGAGAAGCAATAAAGGCCGGACTCACTTCCCTGCTTGATAACCTCTGGTCCCAACTCACAATATCATGTGGACCTAAAGCAGCCGTACCTGCAGTAAACAGTAGAGTAGGCCTGGGGGTTTCAGTATGCTAACGTATGGTCTAGAGGTCTCTCCATGGGAGGAATCATAGATTTCATTTAGATAAACATTAGAAACATGGTGGTGACATTTCAGTCAATACCAGTGTTCTTGAGTCTAAGAGCATCAGTGTGTGTGTGTGTGTGTGTGTGTGTGTGTGTGTGTGTGTGTGTGTGTGTGTGTGTGTGTGTGTGTGTGTGTGTGTGTGTGTGTGTGTGTATCGCAACAGATCAAAGAAAAAAACTTTTTCAGGTCAGCCAGAGGATCCAGCCTGCTACAGCACTTTTCCTGACAGAAGCCCAACTCCCCTTCCTATTGGCTGACAGGATCATGTGACCGGACTCTGGCCATTTTTCCGAGCCAATCAGATGGAGGATGTCTCTCTGGCTGGATGGGAGAGTGGAAGTGCCATCTCTCTTCCTCCCTCTGTTTCTGTGGGGCTGTCTGACAGGAGAATGTGAGTCATAACGCATATAATACATCCTCTGGCACACAGAGATGACCAGGATAGAGTAGAGAAGTGTGGAGCAATATATATATATATATGAGAGAGAGAGAGACCTGTCTAATTTCAGTGACCTTAATTGTAATTTGAGATCAGCGTTCATAACTGAGACTGCCATGTTGTAAATCATGCTTCCAGTCAATGGGAGGTTGGCGTGACAGGCAGATCTCAAATTAGGATTTGGCCTACTGAGATAAAATCTCTTGAATAAGATAGACTATGTCCAACAGTGGGTCTAAATTATGTCAGGTTAAGTGATTTAGAGCCAGTGTAATTTCAACATCAAGTAATATAATCCACAACCAGATTAAAGTCCACATTCTGGTTTGGTTAATCTCAAACTAAAAATGGGATTTAATGACCTCTGATTACAAGGTTTAGAGATCCAGAGCGTGACCCTCTGTATCCTCACCAGTCACACTGATGTTATATTATTATGACTGAAAATTCACTTTAATGCAGGTCATGCCTGAGACATTTTTAACGGCAATATTCTGTTCTGTCTGTCTCCTTCTCCAACTGGCAGAGGGAGAGGATGTTGGACTGTACTCCTTGCTGTGACCCTGTAAAAGAGCACTTTACTGAAATTAGAGGGCATAATAACTACAAGTGATTGAAGGAGTAAAGCCTAATGGATAGATGCAGGTAGAGAGTTGGGACTCTAACAGTCAGCTATTGATCCATCAGTGTGTTTAAGATCAGTGACATCATGCTGTCTGTGTGACATCATGCTGTCTGTGTGACATCATGCTGTCTGTGTGACATCATGCTGTCTGTGTGACATCATGCTGTCTGTGTGACATCATGCTGTCTGTGTGACATCATGCTGTCTGTGTGACATCATGCTGTCTGTGTGACATCATGCTGTCTGTGTGACATAATGTTGTCTGTGTGACATCATGCTGTCTGTGTGACATCATGCTGTCTATGTGACATCATGCTGTCTGTGTGACATAATGCTGTCTGTGTGACATAATGCTGTCTATGTGACATCATGCTGTCTGTGTGACATAATGCTGTCTGTGTGACATAATGCTGTCTATGTGACATCATGCTGTCTGTGTGACATAATGCTGTCTGTGTGACATAATGCTGTCTGTGTGACATAATGCTGTCTATGTGACATCATGCTGTCTGTGTGACATAATGCTGTCTGTGTGACATAATGCTGTCTATGTGACATCATGCTGTCTGTGTGACATCATGCTGTCTGTGTGACATCATGCTGTCTGTGTGACATCATGCTGTCTATGTGACATCATGCTGTCTGAGTGAGCACCTTACTTTTTAATTAAGGATGCATTTGAGCTATAGTTTAAAATATAAATGATGAAGAGTAAATATGAGGTGTGATCTTATTCATTGCTACATGCCACTCCATATGCTTCCCATTCGTGTTTTACCACTTTTACCTTCGCTTCTGTACACCTGCTTCAAACAGCTGAAAATTCTATATTTTGGGTTATTGAAAATGTATTTATTTCACAGTGGTTTGGATTGTGAAATGATTATCTACGCTTGTTTTGTCACATCAACTGAAATTAGGCAAAGTATTAGAATTTTAGCAACCAGGAAATGGCTGAGAGATTTTTTTTATTTTGTACGTTTAAGCTTTTTTTTATTTTACAATTTGTCAGAAGGACCCAAACACAATATACCTTATTCAAAACATCTATGAACTCGGAAATCTCAGACTTCCGAGCGTTCAAAACAACTGATAACTCGAAAAAAAAACAAGCTCCCACTCTGAAAAATGACCCAACTCGGAATTCCAACTCAGGAACTCGGACCACTTTCTAGAACTCCGACTTTTTGACCTGAAGATCACCGACGTCATGATTTGACTTCATATTTTTCAGAGTTCACAATTATCTCATCATATATGGAACACTGTTTGGGTCTTTGCGTGTCAAAAAGATATATGTCAAATAACACCATTTGACGCATTAAATAAGCTTTTAATTTGACACGTCAAATAACACAATTCTATTATAGAATGTTGTGTGTGCTGAATTTGCACGTGAACGCCAAGCGCCACCACTACTGTCAGTAGCACTGTCAAAGCTGTACATAAAAAGTCTGCAAACAAGCACATACCGGTCACGAACGATATGTTTACAATCCTGCTTTAATTAGAAGGCATTATTTGTTCGACAGCAACTTCTAGGGTAGCTAGCTAGCTTTAACTTGGTACCTAGCTAGCACCAATACAACCAGCCTGAAAACAGTGATCAGTCGAAACTGCAGTCATTTTCATTATTCTTAGCAATGATTTAGGAATCCTTACGAGTAAGTATTAGCTAAGTAGTCACTTTTTGTTCGCCTATTGAAATTTAACTTCAGTTCATGGAAATAAATAGCTAGCCAGCTATTTAAGCCTGTTGCCCAAAGCTAACGTTATAAGCAGCCAGCTAGCTTCATCAGAGGTCCAGCTGTCCAGTCCAATTCTATCAGATCAGACCACCGCACATTGACACATTAACTATGTACCGGTAACCCCTGTATATAGCCCGGCTTTTGTTATTTACTGCTGCTCTTTAATTTGTTGTTTTTCGTATCTCTTACCTTTTGGGGGATTTTCTTAAAACTGCATTGTTGGTTAAGGGCTTGAAAGTAAGCATTTCACTGTAAGGTCTACAACACCTGTTGTATTCGGCGCATGTGACAAATAACATTTGATTTGATTTGCTGACAGAGGCGTGATGCTTGACTGGAACGATTATGTGTTGTGAAGCTAGCCACAATAAGGATTAGGCACAATAGTGGAATTTACAGGTTGCCTTCAAAATAAAAGAACCTATTTGAAAGTGATGCGGAAGGTTACTGGTGGAATCATGCCATATTTAGACTAGATCATGTTAAACAAAGTTGGAATGTGAAGCAATGAAATGGGGTATCAGTCTACTCGGTGACACCCAGAGAACACAGTGAAATAAGTATGCCCCCAATGCAATGCTAAAGTCTAATATATCCAGTGTAATTTCAACGTTTTTTTAATGTACAAATTATAATCATTTATTTTATTTTATATAACAACATTCCAAACTCGTTTAGCATGATCTATTTAACTATGGCATAATTGACAGCGATTTGCGTCACTGTCAATGACATACTTTTATTTTGAAGGCTAACTTCAAAGTCCAGTATTGTGGCTAATCCTTATTGTGGCTAGTTTCACATAGATGGGTCCGTCCACCATTAATCAAATCAAATCTGTTATAAATTAGGGTCCTTTTAAATTATGACACCTAGCTATATAGTTAATTGTCTAACTATAGCTACTGAAACAGATGATGTCGTTTTGCTACGTTTTTGGGGAAGAACATTGTTTGCATCCATCAGCTAGCTAGCTTTTTTTATGACCAGCGTTGTAGGTGCGCGAGACCACTTTACCAGCATCATAGCATACGTGTCGGTGAATCTTTGTGATATATGACATACGAGTGATAGTGTAATCAATGTGTAATACCTACGTAAAAGCTTTATGAACGCCTTAAATTATTATGTGACGTGCAGTCATATTCAGGTCCAACAAGCTTATTTGACACATCAAATAGTGTTATTTGAAGTGTAGATTTTTTGACATGAAATGACCCAAACGGCATTCCTTAATCATAGGATAAACATACATGGCTTGCGTAATGACGCGTGATCGTAATGATCGCGCTTCATTCTGGGCTGCATGCCTAGATAACCGAAAGGTTAGCGCAGCCACAAAGTCAAAATTGGCTATTGTAGAAAATCATTTTAAAGAATAAGCATTTTGTTAGTAATTTCATGTTAGGGTTAGGCATAAGGTTAGCAGTGTGGTTAAAGTTAGGGTTACGGGTAGGATTAGGTTGAAAACCTTCAACACTTGAACAGACAACAGAGTACTTACTGGCTATTGTAGAAACACTGCATATTCAGACGAAACCGTTATTCAGTTTATACCCAAATAACAGTCCTATTGATGTGATTGAGATAACGGTACTTACTTTGGTCCCAATCCCCTCTCACTGAGGTCCAAGGCGATGTATGAGACTTTGGGTTAGAGCACACGGAACAGAAAGCGGTAGCCTATATGCAATTTTCAAAAAGTTCGACCGCTGAGCAGAAAATCAGTCCAACCGGAGAAAGTATAGCTCCGTCCTGTTGAATATATTCTGTCTGCTGCGTTCGTGACGGCCCGGGTGTCTCGTTGTGTTCGATTAGGGTCCGACCTGACCACTTCCGCCGTTTATCCACATCTTTCCATCCAGTCAAAAAATAAATAAATAGAAAGAAGGATTGAGATAAAAAGAAAGAGTAGGTGGGAGAAGTTGAGAGACCGCGAGACGAGTAAAGGCGGGGTTTCTTTCTGTGTCGATGGATATCCGCTCTGATTGTCCTGGATAAATCTAAACTACAAACTAGGATAATTTATCTTTCGTTGTGTCCCATGTATTCTTTCTCTTCTCTCTGGGGGACAGGGTGGTTGGCCGGTAATAGGCGTATACCAGCCGAGCTGCTGCGTCTGGAGAACGGACCGCGAGAGGGGTGAGACTAGGAGTGAAATAGAAAATAACTGGGAGGAAGAGTCACAGATGACGTTTAGGCACACGAGAACACTTGGCTGACACACACACATCCGCATTTTGTTTCCGGCCCCAATAAACACTTTTACCCTTCCTCCATAATAATGGTGCGATTAAGGCTATTTACATGACCAACTATTAGTGCGTAAACGACCAAAAAATACAATATAGGCTAACCTAAAAAGTACAATATAGGCTAACCTAAAAAATACAATATAGGCTAACCTAAAAAATACAATATAGGCTAACCTAAAAAATACAATATAGACTAACCTAAAAAATACAATATAGGCTAACCTAAAAAATACAATATAGGCTAACCTAAAAAATACAATATAGGCTAACCTAAAAAATACAATATAGGCTAACCTAAAAAATACAATATAGGCTAACCTAAAAAACCCAATAGGGCCCAGGGTTCCCCAACTGGCAGCACACATGATGATTTTATTTTGCTGAGTTTTCATTGTTGGACATTAAAGACTGTAAGAACACCAGGAAATTATCTCCAAGTGATTTTCAAGTATTTCCATGTGTAATATAGAGACACATTAGATCGTATTCCAATGTAATGAAGGTTTGTTTTGGTCAAATATTATATATGTTTGGACTTCTTGTGGTCAATTACAGTGTACAATGTTATTTGTAATTATGTTCCGGCCCCCCAACCATCCGCTCAAGAAACAATTGTCCGGCAGCTGAGTGTAGTTTGGGACCCCTGCAAGAGGCCATCTAAATACATGCAATTATGAACAAATAGTAGTCTAAAAGTAACTTGTTTTATGGGTTTGGACTTTAGACATTATTTGGTGACTTGAATGTAGGCCTATCAGTAGCAGTGTGTGTATAAAATCAGTGAGGCAGCCAAGCCAGTAAAAAGCCATATTACAACCTATGTTGTGATAATTGCATTGTTTGCTCTATAACCCATTCGATCATACCCCACCGTGATATTCAGTAAGGCTGTGACAGCACAAATACGTCACACATTGGCGGAATAAATTCAACAACACATACGTTTGTTTCATCATAAAATAGGATCGCAACATCTGTCTAGTGAAGTCCACAAAGCAAATATTGCATACAATCAGTTTTATCACCTGCAGCAGGGTCAAGCAAGTTCATGCTTTCGACAGTTTACTAAGTAACTACTGATTTAGAACCATTGAGTTACTGCAAGTCAGCACAAAGACAACAGGAACACTGCCTTCACTATTCCAGCACCATTTAAACATTTAAACATAAAATCAACAAGGCTATATATGCTTAGTTTAAGCATATATAGCCTTGTTGATTTGATGTTTAACAACAAACTTAAAGATACCAAAATACATTTAGTCCAATCAATAATGCTAAATATTCTGTGGCTGTCCATGGTACTGATTTCTGTGTGTATGTGTGCCTGTAAAACAATAAATGTTGACTCACCCTACTTGAAGACTAGTTGAACGCCAATGCCATCCTTCTCTCTTTCATGTTGGCAAAACGGTCTATTTAGTTTAGTTTATTAATTCAACCATTTAAAAAAACAAGCACACATAAAACTTGAAAAAGACATACATGCACATTAATAAAATCATGGAGGATAACACACAACAACGCCTGGGACTTATTTCCATTGTTAAATCATGGAGGATAACACACAACAAAGTCTGGGACTTATTTCCATTGTTAAATCATGGAGGATAACACACAACAAAGTCTGGGACTTATTTCCATTGTTAAATCATGGAGGACAACACACAACAAAGTCTGGGACTTATTTCCATTGTTAAATCATGGAGGATAACACACAACAACGTCTGGGACTTATTTCCATTGTTAAATCATGGAGGACAACACACAACAAAGTCTGGGACTTATTTCCATTGTTAAATCATGGAGGATAACACACAACAAAGTCTGGGACTTATTTCCATTGTTAAATCATGGAGGACAACACACAACAACGTCTGGGACTTATTTCCATTGTTAAATCATGGAGGACAACACACAACAACGTCTGGGACTTATTTCCATTGTTAAATCATGGAGGATAACACACAACAACGTCTGGGACTTATTTCCATTGTTAAATCATGGAGGATAACACACAACAACGTCTGGGACTTATTTCCATTGTTAAATCATGGAGGATAACACACAACAAAGTCTGGGACTTATTTCCATTGTTAAATCATGGAGGATAACACACAACAACGTCTGGGACTTATTTCCATTGTTAAATCATGGAGGACAACACACAACAAAGTCTGGGACTTATTTCCATTGTTAAATCATGGAGGATAACACACAACAACGTCTGGGACTTATTTCCATTGTTAAATCATGGAGGACAACACACAACAACGTCTGGGACTTATTTCCATTGTTAAATCATGGAGGACAACACACAACAAAGTCTGGGACTTATTTCCATTGTTAAATCATGGAGGATAACACACAACAACGTCTGGGACTTATTTCCATTGTTAAATCATGGAGGATAACACACAACAACGTCTGGGACTTATTTCCATTGTTAAATCATGGAGGATAACACACAACAACGTCTGGGACTTATTTCCATTGTTAAATCATGGAGGATAACACATGTTAAATCATGAGGATAACACACAACAAAGTCTGGGACTTATTTCCATTGTTAAATCATGGAGGATAACACACAACAACGTCTGGGACTTATTTCCATTGTTAAATCATGGAGGATAACACACAACAACGTCTGGGACTTATTTCCATTGTTAAATCATGGAGGACAACACACAACAAAGTCTGGGACTTATTTCCATTGTTAAATCATGGAGGATAACACACAACAACGTCTGGGACTTATTTCCATTGTTAAATCATGGAGGATAACACACAACAACGTCTGGGACTTATTTCCATTGTTAAATCATGGAGGATAACACACAACAAAGTCTGGGACTTATTTCCATTGTTAAATCATGGAGGATAACACACAACAACGTCTGGGACTTATTTCCATTGTTAAATCATGGAGGATAACACACAACAACGTCTGGGACTTATTTCCATTGTTAAATCATGGAGGATAACACACAACAACGTCTGGGACTTATTTCCATTGTTAAATCATGGAGGATAACACACAACAACGTCTGGGACTTATTTCCATTGTTAAATCATGGAGGATAACACACAACAACGTCTGGGACTTATTTCCATTGTTAAATCATGGAGGATAACACACAACAACAAAGTCTGGGACTTATTTCCATTGTTAAATCATGGAGGATAACACACAACAACGTCTGGGACTTATTTCCATTGTTAAATCATGGAGGATAACACACAACAACGTCTGGGACTTATTTCCATTGTTAAATCATGGAGGATAACACACAACAACGTCTGGGACTTATTTCCATTGTTAAATCATGGAGGACAACACACAACAACGTCTGGGACTTATTTCCATTGTTAAATCATGGAGGACAACACACAACAACGTCTGGGACTTATTTCCATTGTTAAATCATGGAGGACAACACACAACAAAGTCTGGGACTTATTTCCATTGTTAAATCATGGAGGATAACACACAACAACGTCTGGGACTTATTTCCATTGTTAAATCATGGAGGATAACACACAACAACGTCTGGGACTTATTTCCATTGTTAAATCATGGAGGATAACACACAACAACGTCTGGGACTTATTTCCATTGTTAAATCATGGAGGATAACACACAACAAAGTCTGGGACTTATTTCCATTGTTAAATCATGGAGGATAACACACAACAACGTCTGGGACTTATTTCCATTGTTAAATCATGGAGGATAACACACAACAACGTCTGGGACTTATTTCCATTGTTAAATCATGGAGGACAACACACAACAAAGTCTGGGACTTATTTCCATTGTTAAATCATGGAGGATAACACACAACAACGTCTGGGACTTATTTCCATTGTTAAATCATGGAGGATAACACACAACAAAGTCTGGGACTTATTTCCATTGTTAAATCATGGAGGATAACACACAACAAAGTCTGGGACTTATTTCCATTGTTAAATCATGGAGGATAACACACAACAACGTCTGGGACTTATTTCCATTGTTAAATCATGGAGGATAACACACAACAACGTCTGGGACTTATTTCCATTGTTAAATCATGGAGGATAACACACAACAACGTCTGGGACTTATTTCCATTGTTAAATCATGGAGGATAACACACAACAACGTCTGGGACTTATTTCCATTGTTAAATCATGGAGGATAACACACAACAACGTCTGGGACTTATTTCCATTGTTAAATCATGGAGGATAACACACAACAACGTCTGGGACTTATTTCCATTGTTAAATCATGGAGGATAACACACAACAACGTCTGGGACTTATTTCCATAGTTAAATCATGGAGGATAACACACAACAACATCTGGGACTTATTTCCATTGTTAAATCATGGAGGATAACACACAACAACGTCTGGGACTTATTTCCATTGTTAAATCATGGAGGACAACACACAACAACGTCTGGGACTTATTTCCATTGTTAAATCATGGAGGACAACACACAACAAAGTCTGGGACTTATTTCCATTGTTAAATCATGGAGGATAACACACAACAACGTCTGGGACTTATTTCCATTGTTAAATCATGGAGGATAACACACAACAAAGTCTGGGACTTATTTCCATTGTTAAATCATGGAGGATAACACACAATAAAGTCTGGGACTTATTTCCATTGTTAAATCATGGAGGATAACACACAACAACGTCTGGGACTTATTTCCATTGTTAAATCATGGAGGATAACACACAACAACGTCTGGGACTTATTTCCATTGTTAAATCATGGAGGATAACACACAACAACGTCTGGGACTTATTTCCATTGTTAAATCATGGAGGATAACACACAACAACGTCTGGGACTTATTTCCATTGTTAAATCATGGAGGATAACACACAACAACGTCTGGGACTTATTTCCATTGTTAAATCATGGAGGATAACACACAACAACGTCTGGGACTTATTTCCATTGTTAAATCATGGAGGATAACACACAACAAAGTCTGGGACTTATTTCCATTGTTAAATCATGGAGGATAACACACAACAAAGTCTGGGACTTATTTCCATTGTTAAATCATGGAGGATAACACACAACAACGTCTGGGACTTATTTCCATTGTTAAATCATGGAGGATAACACACAACAACGTCTGGGACTTATTTCCATTGTTAAATCATGGAGGATAACACACAACAACGTCTGGGACTTATTTCCATTGTTAAATCATGGAGGATAACACACAACAACGTCTGGGACTTATTTCCATTGTTAAATCATGGAGGACAACACACAACAACGTCTGGGACTTATTTCCATTGTTAAATCATGGAGGATAACACACAACAACGTCTGGGACTTATTTCCATTGTTAAATCATGGAGGATAACACACAACAACGTCTGGGACTTATTTCCATTGTTAAATCATGGAGGATAACACACAACAACGTCTGGGACTTATTTCCATTGTTAAATCATGGAGGATAACACACAACAACGTCTGGGACTTATTTCCATTGTTAAATCATGGAGGACAACACACAACAACGTCTGGGACTTATTTCCATTGTTAAATCATGGAGGATAACACACAACAACGTCTGGGACTTATTTCCATTGTTAAATCATGGAGGATAACACACAACAACGTCTGGGACTTATTTCCATTGTTAAATCATGGAGGATAACACACAACAAAGTCTGGGACTTATTTCCATTGTTAAATCATGGAGGATAACACACAACAACGTCTGGGACTTATTTCCATTGTTAAATCATGGAGGATAACACACAACAACGTCTGGGACTTATTTCCATTGTTAAATCATGGAGGATAACACACAACAACGTCTGGGACTTATTTCCATTGTTAAATCATGGAGGATAACACACAACAACGTCTGGGACTTATTTCCATTGTTAAATCATGGAGGATAACACACAACAACGTCTGGGACTTATTTCCATTGTTAAATCATGGAGGACAACACACAACAACGTCTGGGACTTATTTCCATTGTTAAATCATGGAGGAGGATAACACACAACAACGTCTGGGACTTATTTCCATTGTTAAATCATGGAGGATAACACACAACAACGTCTGGGACTTATTTCCATTGTTAAATCATGGAGGACAACACACAACAACGTCTGGGACTTATTTCCATTGTTAAATCATGGAGGATAACACACAACAACGTCTGGGACTTATTTCCATTGTTAAATCATGGAGGACAACACACAACAACGTCTGGGACTTATTTCCATTGTTAAATCATGGAGGATAACACACAACAACGTCTGGGACTTATTTCCATTGTTAAATCATGGAGGATAACACACAACAACGTCTGGGACTTATTTCCATTGTTAAATCATGGAGGATAACACACAACAACGTCTGGGACTTATTTCCATTGTTAAATCATGGAGGACAACACACAACAACGTCTGGGACTTATTTCCATTGTTAAATCATGGAGGATAACACACAACAACGTCTGGGACTTATTTCCATTGTTAAATCATTGTTAAATCATGGAGGATAACACACAACAACGTCTGGGACTTATTTCCATTGTTAAATCATGGAGGATAACACACAACAACGTCTGGGACTTATTTCCATTGTTAAATCATGGAGGACAACACACAACAACGTCTGGGACTTATTTCCATTGTTAAATCATGGAGGATAACACACAACAACGTCTGGGACTTATTTCCATTGTTAAATCATGGAGGACAACACACAACAACGTCTGGGACTTATTTCCATTGTTAAATCATGGAGGACAACACACAACAACGTCTGGGACTTATTTCCATTGTTAAATCATGGAGGATAACACACAACAACGTCTGGGACTTATTTCCATTGTTAAATCATGGAGGACAACACACAACAACGTCTGGGACTTATTTCCATTGTTAAATCATGGAGGATAACACACAACAACGTCTGGGACTTATTTCCATTGTTAAATCATGGAGGATAACACACAACAACGTCTGGGACTTATTTCCATTGTTAAATCATTGTTAAATCATGGAGGACAACACACAACAACGTCTGGGACTTATTTCCATTGTTAAATCATGGAGGACAACACACAACAACGTCTGGGACTTATTTCCATTGTTAAATCATGGAGGATAACACACAACAACGGGACTTATTTCCATTGTTAAATCATGGGACTTATTTCCATTGTTAAATCATGGAGGATAACACACAACAACGTCTGGGACTTATTTCCATTGTTAAATCATGGAGGATAACACACAACAACGTCTGGGACTTATTTCCATTGTTAAATCATTGAGGACAACACACAACAACGTCTGGGACTTATTTCCATTGTTAAATCATGGAGGATAACACACAACAAAGTCTGGGACTTATTTCCATTGTTAAATCATGGAGGACAAAATCATGGACACAACAACGTCTGGGACTTATTTCCATTGTTAAATCATGGAGGACAACACACAACAACGTCTGGGACTTATTTCCATTGTTAAATCATGGAGGATAACACACAACAACGTCTGGGACTTATTTCCATTGTTAAATCATGGAGGATAACACACAACAACATCTGGGACTTATTTCCATTGTTAAATCATGGAGGACAACACACAACAACGTCTGGGACTTATTTCCATTGTTAAATCATGGAGGACAACACACAACAACGTCTGGGACTTATTTCCATTGTTAAATCATGGAGGATAACACACAACAACGTCTGGGACTTATTTCCATTGTTAAATCATTGAGGAGGATAACAACAACAACAATTTCAAAATCATGGAGGATCTGGGACTTATTTCCATTGTTAAATCATGGAGGACAACACACAACAACGTCTGGGACTTATTTCCATTGTTAAATCATGGAGGATAACACACAACAACGTCTGGGACTTATTTCCATTGTTAAATCATGGAGGATAACACACAACAACGTCTGGGACTTATTTCCATTGTTAAATCATGGAGGATAACACACAACAACGTCTGGGACTTATTTCCATTGTTAAATCATTGAGGACAACACACAACAACGTCTGGGACTTATTTCCATTGTTAAATAATTGAGGACAACACACAACAAAGTCTGGGACTTATTTCCATTGTTAAATCATGGAGGATAACACACAACAACGTCTGGGACTTATTTCCATTGTTAAATCATGGAGGATAACACACAACAACGTCTGGGACTTATTTCCATTGTTAAATCATTGAGGACAACACACAACAACGTCTGGGACTTATTTCCATTGTTAAATCATTGAGGACAACACACAACAAAGTCTGGGACTTATTTCCATTGTTAAATCATGGAGGATAACACACAACAACGTCTGGGACTTATTTCCATTGTGGTCCTCTTGAGACAATATGGCTAGACAAGATGGAACACAGTATGGCAGTGAAATAGTCAAACAATAACAGGAGAAGAACACCTATCTCGTCATTCCAGTTACAGGGGTTATTCATATGGGCACAGAAGACATCAAACATATTTCAACTTTATTTTTATAGCTTCCCAGAGAGGAAGTTTTTTCGTGTTTTCTTTTAAGGTGAACATTTTAACATTTTGACCATGTTCTGTTTTAACTCCACCCGGCACACCCAGAAGAGGACTCTGTCACACAGTACAGTTTTTGTTTTTGTTGTCATAGGCTACATAGCTAAAATGTTTGCTAGCCTGACTTCCTTGCATGGACAATGAACCAGCTAAGTTCAATCAATCAATCAATCAATCAATCAATCAATCAATCAATCAATCAATCAATCAATCAATCAAATGTATTTATAAAGCCCTTCTTACATCAGCTGATGTCACAAAGTGCTGTACAGAAACCCAGCCTAAAACCACAAACGGCAAGCAATGCAGGTGTAGAAGCACGGTGGCTAGGAAAAACTCCCTATAAAGGCCGGAACTTAGGAAGAAACCTAGAGAGGAACCAGGCTATGAGGGGTGGCCAGTCCTCTTCTGGGTGTGCCGGGTGGAGTTAAAACAGAACATGGTCAAAATGTTAAAATGTTCATAGATGACCAGCAGGGTCAAAATAATAATAATCACAGTGGTTGTAGAGGGTGCAACAGGTCAGCACCTCAGGAGTAAATGTTGGCTTTTCATAGCCGATCATTCAGAGTATCTCTACCACACCTGCTGTCTCTAGAGAGTTGAAAACAGCAGGTCTGTGACACGGTAGCACGTCCGATGAACAGGTCAGGGTCCCATAGCAGCAGACAGAACAGTTGAAACTGGAGCAGCAGCACGACCAGGTGGACTGGGGACAGCAAGGAGTCATCAAATAAATGTACTCAAAAATATAAATAGTAATGTACAGATACCCCAAAAAACAACTTAAGTAGTACTTTAAAGTATTTTTACTTAAGTACTTTTACACCACTGCCACTGAGACATATAGGCCAATGTGGCACACCTGTAGGCTATTCCAAAAGTCATGCGTAATTGGAATAGCATTCTGAATTATGTCACCACTGGTCCCGCATAGCTGAGGGGACATCACTGACTTCTATGCAACCAGATAGTATGTGGCTGGTTGGGCAATATGCATGTGAAGCTGAAGGGAGGATGAGATGAGACCAGACAAGTACAGTGCTGAACATCGTGGCAATTAATGTAAAGTCCTCTATATGCTCAAATCACTGTTTATTGGCTTGGGGGGGTACTGTCACGTTCTGACCATAGTTCTTTTGTGTTTTCCTTGTTTTAGTGTTGGTCAGGACATGAGCTGGGTGGGCATTCTATGTTGTGTGTCTAGTTTGTCTATTTCTATGTTTGGCCTGATATGGTTCTCAATCAGAGGCAGGTGTTAGTCATTGTCTCTGATTGGGAACCATATTTAGGTAGCATGTTTTGTGTTGGGATTTATGGGTGGTTGTTTCCTGTCTTTGTGTTTTCTGCACCAGTTAGGACTATTTTGGTTTTCACGGTTATTGTTTTGTATCCTGTTCATGTTTGAGTTACCTTATTAAATTAACAAGAACTATAACCACGCTGCGTTTTGGTCCGCCTCTCCTTCCCAGGAAGAACGCCGTTACAGACACGTTTTGCATTTATGTCTCCTGTAACCTTTTTCGACATCTATCCAACATATTATCCCAAAGCCACATAATACATTTCTGAAATCCTCAAGATGTTTCCTTATCACACACAAAATATCACATTCACTGGAGACATAAGCCACACACTTGTGTACGCTGAGTCAAAACCATATTTTCAGTTTGTATTGGTAGACTGGGACAGCAGGTCAGGTGAATTAGAACCCATTGTTATAGTGTTAATTGTAACCCAATGACAATTAGGTTTTGTGTTATTAGGAGACATCTGAGGATTTCAGAATGTATCATGTGTAGGGCTAATTTGTTGGCTAGAGGTATGAAGAGGTTACAGAAGAGGGAAATGCAAAAAGGGTCACACTTTTTCTGAATTGACTTAAATAGCAGTACTAATAACAGTACTACAAGAGAACATGAACAGGATATAGTTGTACAACACCAGAGCCCTGTCTAGCCTAAGTACAGGAGGTCCCTAATGTAAACTGGAACTCTTTCCTCCATTGGAAAAGCCTATAAGAGTGTCCCACTTCAGCTACTCCATGCCGTCCCACTTCAGCTACTCCATGCTGTCCCACATCAGCTACTCCATGCTGTCCCACTTTAGCTACTCCATGCTGTCCCACTTCAGCTACTCCATGCTGTCCCACTTCAGCTACTCCATGCTGTCCCACATCAGCTACTCCATGCTGTCCCACTTTAGCTACTCCATGCTGTCCCACTTCAGCTACTCCATGCTGTCCCACTTCAGCTACTCCATGCTGTCCCACTTCAGCTACTCCATGCTGTCCCACTTCAGCTACTCCATGCTGTCCCACTTCAGCTACTCCATGCTGTCCCACTTCAGCTACTCCATGCTGTCCCACTTCAGCTGTCCCACTCCATGCTGTCCCACTTCAGCTACTCCATGCTGTCCCACTTCAGCTACTCCATGCTGTCCCACTTCAGCTGTCCCACTCCATGCTGTCCCACATCAGCTACTCCCATGCTGTCCCACAGCTCTCCATGCTGTCCCACATCCTGCTGTCCCACTTTAGCTACTCCATGCTGTCCCACTTCAGCTACTCCATGCTGTCCTACTTTAGCTACTCCATGCTGTCCTATTTCAGCAACTCCATGCTGTCCCACTTAAGCTACTCCATGCTGTCCCACTTCAGCTACTCCATGCTGTCCCACTTCAGCTACTCCATGCTGTCCCACTTCAGCTACTCCATGCTGTCCCACTTCAGCTACTCCATGCCGTCCCACTTCAGCTACTCCATGCTGTCCCACTTCAGCTACTCCATGCCATCCTACTTTAGCTACTCCATGCTGTCCTACTTCAGCTACTCCATGCCGTCCTACTTGAGCTACTCTATGCTGTCTCAACTTAGCTACTCCATGCTGTCCCACTTCAGCTACTCCATGCCGTCCTACTTTAGCTACTCTATGCTGTCCCACTTCAGCTACTCCATGCTGTCCCACTTCAGCTACTCCATGCTGTCCTACTTCAGCTACTCCATGCCGTCCCACTTCAGCTACTCCATGCCGTCCCACTTCAGCTACTCCATGCCGTCCCACTTCAGCTACTCCATGCTGTCTCAACTTAGCTTCTCCATGCTGTCCTACTTCAGCTACTCCATGCCGTCCTACTTGAGCTACTCTATGCTGTCTCAACTTAGCTACTCCATGCTGTCCCACTTCAGCTACTCCATGCCGTCCTACTTTAGCTACTCTATGCTGTCCCACTTCAGCTACTCCATGCTGTCCCACTTCAGCTACTCCATGCTGTCCTACTTTAGCTACTCCATGTTGTCCTACTTCAGCTACTCCATGCCGTCCCACTTCAGCTACTCCATGCCGCCCCACTTCAGCTACTCCATGCTGTCTCAACTTAGCTACTCCATGCTGTCCTACTTCAGCTACTCCATGCCGTCCTACTTTAGCTACTCTATGCTGTCTCAACTTAGCTACTCCATGCTGTCCCACTTCAGCTACTCCATGCCGTCCTACTTTAGCTACTCCATGCCGTCCTACTTTAGCTACTCCATGCTGTCCTACTTTAGCTACTCCATGCAGTCCTATTTCAGCTACTCCATGCCGTCCTACTTTAGCTAGCTATGGTTGAAAAACAATGACTGAATTACAAAATGGAAACATAATATTAGCAACTTTTTAATGTATTTTGATGCACCAGTACATAGTATGCACATTTACATCACCATCTGGCACAGTGCATTATTTATGACAGTTTTATACCTTAACATCAAAACAGAAAAAACCGTTTGAAGTTTGCTCTGACCCCCTTGATGAGGTGACACCAATGAATTGATGTGATTTGGATCATGTGGTTTCTCAGCAAGGATTTAGTAACCAAGACCAATAAATAAACCCTTAGGATTAAGCTGTGCCAGTTGATATGATGTCCCACTCTTTCTGAACTCACCCTAAGTGAATGGTGTGTGTAAAGACAGTATGGACACTATGTGAATAGAAAAGGTGTGTACAGCAGTAGTTATATAAGATAAGCCATCACTAGAATACAGTATAAACAATGCATTCGGAAAGTATTCAGACCGCTTGAATTTTTCCACATTTTGTTACATTATCTTATTTACATAAGCATTCAGACCCTTTGCTATGCGTCTCTAAATTGAGCTTAGGTGCATCCTGTTTCCATTGATCATCCTTGAGATGTTTCTACAACGGGTAGTAAATTACATTTATTGGACATGATTTGAAAAGGCACACACCTTTCACAGATGACAATGCATGTCAGAGCAAAAACCAATCCATGAGGTTGAAGGAATTGTCCGTAAGAGCTCCGAGATAGGATTATGTCGAAGCACAGATCTGGGGAAGGGTACCAAAGAATTTATGCTGTTTTGAAGGTCCCCAAGAACACAGTGGCCTCCATCATTCTTAAATGGAAGAAGTTTGGAACTACCATGACTTCCTAGAGCTGGCCACCTGGCCAAACTGAGCAATCGGGGCAGAAGGGCCTTGGTCAGGGAGGTGACCAAGAACCCGGTGGTCACTCTGATAGAGCTCCAGATTTCCTCTATGGAGATGGGAAAACCTTCCAGAACGACAACCATCTCTGCAGCACTCCAACAATCAGGCTTTTATAGTAACAGACGGAAGCCACTCCTCAGTAAAAGGCACATGACAGCCCACTTGGAGTTTGCCAATAGGCACCTAAGGATTCTCAGACCATGAGAAACAAGATTCTCGGGTCTGATGAAACCAAGATTGAACTCTTTAGCCTGAATGCCAAGCATCACGTCTGGAGGAAATCTGGCACCATCCCTACGGTGAAGCATGGTGGTGGCAGCAGCATCAGGCTGCGGGGATGTTTTTCAGTGGCAGGGACTGGGAGACTAATCAGGATCGAGAGAAAGATGAACGGAGCAAAGTACAGAGAGATCCTTGATAAAAACCTGCTCCAGAGAGCTCAGGACCTCAGACTGGGGCGAAGGTTCACCTTCCAACAGTACAACAACCCTAAGCACACAGCCAAGACAATGCAGGAGTGGCTTCGGGAGAAGTTTCTGAATGTCCTTGAGTGGCCCAGCCAAAGCCCGGACTTGAACCCGATCGAACATCTCTGGAGAGACCTGAAAATAACTGTGCATCGATGCTCCCCATCCAACCTGACAGCTTGAGAGGATCTGCAGAGAAGAATGGGAGAAACTCCCCAAATACAGGTTTGCCAAGCTTATAGCGTCATACATACCCAAGAATACTCAATGCTGTAATCGCTGCTAAAGGTGGTTCAACAAAGTACTGAATAAAGGGTCTGAATACTTATGTAAATGTAATATTTCCATTTTTTTTTTTTATACATTTGCAAAAATGTCTAAAAACTGTTTTTGCGTTGTCATTATGGGGTATTGTGTGTAGATTGGTGAGAGAAAAAAAATTAATACATGTTTGAATAACGCTGGAATGTAACAAAATGTGGAAAAAGTCAAGGGGTCTGAATACTTTCCGAATGCACTATACATGTAAAGTGGGTAAAACAGTATGTAAACATTATTAAAGTGACCAGTGTTCAATGACTATGTACAGTAGATGGTGCATCAGTCTCTAAGGTGCAGGGTAGAGTACCGGATGGTAGCTGGCTAGTGATATTGTCTAAGTTTCAGGGCAGGGCACTGCTCATTTTTCAGTATAACATTTATAATGTTGATTCAGGTGTTAACTCTGTAAGAGTGCAGTTAACACTCATTGGTGTAAAATAACCCCAGTGTTGGTGTTAATTACTAGTGTTGAGTGTGACAGTTTGTGTCATTTCTACTCAGTGGAGAATAAAACATTCCCATCAAAACCACGTCCATCATTATCATATTTCCCAGCATGCCTACTGTAACGAGATTTTTTTTAGGATCGTTTTTAATAACTGTGTTTTTGCATTACACTAATTGATTGATTAATCTTATGCAACACAAAGATAAACAACATATAATTTTTTTAACTAATCCAATCAGTTAATTAGATGTATTATCAATGACTCTATGTACAGTAGATGGTGCATCAGTCTCTAAGGTGCAGCCTGGTTCCTCTCTAGGTTTCTTCCTGAGTTTTGGCCTTTCTAGAGAGTTTTTCCTAGCCACCGTGCTTCTACACCTGCATTGCTTGCTGTTTGGGGTTTTAGGCTGGGTTTCTGTACAGCACTTTGAGATATCAGCTGATGTACGAAGGGCTATATAAATACATTTGATTTGGATTATTTTTTGTTATTGATTGAGTTACACCAATGAGTGTTAATTGCACTCTTAGAGAATTAACACCTGAATCAACATTATAAATGTTATATTGAAAAATGAGCAGTGCCCTGCCCTGAACCTTAGACAATGTCACTAGCCAGCTACCATCCGGTAGCCAGCTAGTTACATTGGTCACTTTAATAATAATGTTTACATACTGTTTTACCCACTTTACATGTACAGTGCATTCGGAAAGTATTCAGACCCCTTGACTTTGTCCACATTTTGTTACATTCCAGCCTTATTCAAAAATGTATTCGATAGTGTTATGCTGGTGAATGAGGACCCAAAAGCGACTTAACGAAAACAGAGTCTTTATTCCAGTATATGACAAAAGTAATAATCCTGGAAAATCAAGAAGAAAACAAAACAGGAAAAAACTTAAATCCACTCGTAGTAACGAGGACAGACTGGAGACTCGACCATTGACTGCAGGTTGCTTCGGGAAGGCACCGACCGTAGCAGACTAAGACACCTGCTCACACGCAGCATCTGAAGGAGACAAAACACGACAGGGCGAGACAAGGACACAGAACTGCGAACATCATACAAGGACAGAAGCGGAAAACAAGGGGAGAAATAGGGACTCTAATCAGAGGGCAAAATAGGGGACAGGTGTGAAAAGAGCAAATGAGTGAGTTAGGAGAATGAGGAACAGCTGGGAGCAGGAACGGAACGACAGAGAGAAGAGAGAGAGGGAGGGGGAGAGAGAGGGACAGAAAAAGGGAACGAACCCAACAAGACCAGCAGGGGGAAACGAACAGAAGGGAAAGCACAAGGACAAGACAATATATGACAAAACATGACAGATAGTTTTTTTCCCTCACCAATCTACACACAACGCCCCATAATGACAACACAAAACCATTTTTTCCCCCTCACCAATCCACACACAACGCCCCATATTAACAACACAAAACCAGTTTTTTCCCTCACCAATCTACACACAACGCCCCATAATGACAACACAAAACCAGTTTTTTTCCCTCACCAATCTACACACAACGCCCCATAATGACAACACAAAACCATTTTTTTCCCTCACCAATCTACACACAACGCCCCATAATGACAACACAAAACCAGTTTTTTTCCCTCACCAATCTACACACAACGCCCCATAATGACAACACAAAACCATTTTTTTCCCTCACCAATCTACACACAACGCCCCATAATGACAACACAAAACCAGTTTTTTTCCCTCACCAATCTACACACAACGCCCCATAATGACAACACAAAACCAGTTTTTTTCCCTCACCAATCTACACACAACGCCCCATAATGACAACACAAAACCAGTTTTTCTTCAGAGTTACTGAAATGATTGTTTCAGTTGAAATGGTTTAGGTAGTGACCTTTATCAATGTTCCTAACCCTGAAAGTGGTTCTGAATGTAGGTTGTGTCACGCCCTGACCTGAGTATTCTTTGTTTTAACTACCTACCGAGGTGGAGACTGGAATCTGTGCCTGTCTCGCCCTCTACT